>NC_091341.1:4103752-4148752 GCF_038502225.1 Cherax quadricarinatus
AACTAAGAACACAATGATCACTGGTCACAGACCTGACCACTGGTCACAGACCTGACCACTGGTCACAGACCTGACCACTGGTCACAGACCTGACCACTGGTCACAGACCTGACCACTGGTCACAGACCTGACCACTGGTCACAGACCTGACCACTGGTCACAGACCTGGCCACTGGTCACAGACCTGGCCACTGGTCACAGACCTGACCACTGGTCACAGACCTGACCACTGGTCATAGACCTGGCCACTGGTCATAGACCTGGCCACTGGTCACAGACCTGACCACTGGTCACAGACCTGGCCACTGGTCACAGACCTGGCCACTGGTCATAGACCTGGCCACTGGTCACAGACCTGGCCACTGGTCACAGACCTGACCACTGGTCACAGACCTGGCCACTGGTCACAGACCTGGCCACTGGTCACAGACCTGGCCACTGGTCACAGACCTGGCCACTGGTCACAGACCTGGCCACTGGTCACAGACCTGGCCACTGGTCATAGACCTGGCCACTGGTCACAGACCTGGCCACTGGTCATAGACCTGGCCACTGGTCACAGACCTGGCCACTGGTCACAGACCTGGCCACTGGTCATAGACCTGACCACTGGTCATAGACCTGACCACTGGTCATAGACCTGGCCACTGGTCACAGACCTGGCCACTGGTCATAGATCTGTCCACTGGTCAGAAACCTGGCCACGGGGGCGTGGACTCGCGAAACCCTCTCCAGGTATCTCCAGGTATATACACACAATATTTAGTAAATGATTCCAACGATTCCAAGTTCTTGAATTATTTTAGTGAAATTTCAAATTCATGGCCACTCAGACTAAAGTAATGGTTATCTGTTTTATAGAATATATCGTCAATAATACCTTGAAGCCATCAGACCAGTAGTAAAAAGTTTGAAGCTTATCAGACAAGTCATTCTTTCTAAGATGCATCAGCCTTTAAATATTGAAGATGTTCAGAAGTAAACTGAAAAAATAACGTGATTTAACGGGAATAAATAAAATCACAAAATGGCACTTAGGGTTTTTGGAAGTTATCTAAGACATTTCAGGATGCCGGGAAAGTGTTCAACAGCTCTGGTCAAAGAGAACGTGAACTTGACAATTGTTCAAACAATTTGGTTACCGTTAACAATAAAAAAAAAGTGGAAGAAAGAAAAAAGAAACATTCAAATAGCCTAAAAAAAGTCTGAAAAAAAAATCGATTCTAGAAAAATGTAAGAAAAGGCAATAAATTGTGTGACCTCGACCTGGGAAGCATCAAACTCTGATGGTTCATCTCATGGTGTCGCTGACCCCATCTTGTCTTCACTTATTTTCCACTACCTTAGTTGGGTTTCGCCCTTATCTTCGACAGATTGTTATAACCTTTTCGTTGAAGTATATCAAGAACTAATTGATAACCTGAGATCTGAGAGCACTGGTATCACAAACTGTGATCTGTTCATGTCAGAAAACTGTGGATGGCCAACATCAAACCTCTGTTAGATTATGTGAAGCAGTGATTCCCAGATTCAAGCTTTTATATTCCACATGTTCTGTTATTAATCCTCTGCTTTCTCGTGTGTTATTGAGCTTTACTGGCGCTTTACCATAGTTATTTTATACTATTTTTCTACTGTTGATCCTGCAACCTGGCAAGTCCACTACACTGTTGATCCTGCAACCTGGCAAGTCCACTACACTGTTGATCCTGCAACCTGGCAAGTCCACTACACTGTTGGTCCTGCAACCTGGCAAGTCCACTACACTGTTGATCCTGCAACCTGGCAAGTCCACTACACTGTTGATCCTGCAACCTGGCAAGTCCACTACACTGTTGATCCTGCAACCTGGCAAGTCCACTACACTGTTGATCCTGCAACCTGGCAAGTCCACTACACTGTTGGTCCTGCAACCTGGCAAGTCCACTACACTGTTGATCCTACAACCTGGCAAGTCCATCACACTGTTGATCCTACAACCTGGCAAGTCCATCACACTGTTGATCCTACAACCTGGCAAGTCCATCACACTGTTGATCCTACAACCTGGCAAGTCCATCACACTGTTGATCCTACAACCTGGCAAGTCCATCACACTGTTGATCCTACAACCTGGCAAGTCCATCACACTGTTGATCCGATACAGTTGTTTTATAAATTGTTTTAAATTGTTTTTTCCATCCCACCCTGCTATCATCTCTTGGCTCTTGTCCCCCTTCAGGGTTCCCCCCACTCTACAGGTCCATGTGCCCAGGAGTCCACCTGTGTCCTCTCAGGAAATCTTCCTTATCTTCTAGATCATGTTTCCAGGTCTTCATCCGTGGGCCCCCGGATGTCAACCCTTCAACACTCTCCACTTCCAATTTTCTGATGGTTCCCCAGCTTCCATCTGTGTCCCACTTCTCCAGGTGTGGTCATCGTAAGGTGTGGTCATAGGTAAGGTCATAGTTAGGTGTGGTCATAGTAAGGTGTGTGCTTCCTAGTTTCGTGTCTCCAGAAGTCCATCTGTGTCCCCTCAGATGAACTCACTTCACTTCCCCAGGTGTGGTCATAGTTTGGTATGGCCATAGTTAGGTGTGGCCATAGGTGTGGCCATACTTAGGTGTGACCATAGTTGGGTGTGGTCAGAGTTATGTGTGGTCATAGTTAGGTGCGGTTCTAATTGGGTGTGGTCATAGTTGGGTGTGGTCATAGTTGGGTGTGGTCATAGTTGGGTGTGGTCATAGTTGGGTGTGGTCATAGTTGGGTGTGTGCTTCCTAGTTTCGTGTCTCCAGAAGTCCATCTGTGTCCCCTCAGATGAACTCTCTTCACTTCCCCAGGTGTGGTCATAGTTAGGTATGGCCATAGGTGTGGTCATAGGTGTGGCCATAGGTGTGGCCATACTTAGGTGTGACCATAGTTGGGTGTGGTCATAGTTGGGTGTGGTCATAGATGGGTGTGGCCATAGTTGGGTGTGGTCATAGTTGGGTGTGGCCATAGTCAGGTGTGGTCATAGTTAGGTGTGGTCATAGTTGGGTGTGGTCATAGTTGGGTGTGTGCTTCCTAGTTTCGTGTCTCCAGAAGTCCATCTGTGTCCCCTCAGATGAACTCTCTTCACTTCCCCAGGTGTGGTCATAGTTGGGTATGGCCATAGTTAGGTGTGGTCATAGGTGTGGCCATAGGTGTGGCCATACTTAGGTGTGACCATAGTTGGGTGTGGTCATAGTTGGGTGTGGTCATAGTTGGGTGTGGCCATAGTTGGGTGTGGCCATAGTCAGGTGTGGTCATAGTTAGGTGTGGTCATAGTTGGGTGTGGCCATAGTTGGGTGTGGTCATAGTTGGGTGTGGTCATAGTTAGGTGTGGTCATAGTTGGGTGTGGCCATAGTTGGGTGTGGTCATAGTTGGGTGTGGCCATAGTTAGGTGTGGTCATAGTTGGGTGTGGTCATAGTTGGGTGTGGCCATAGTTGGGTGTGGTCATAGTTGGGTGTGGCCATAGTCAGGTGTGGTCATAGTTAGGTGTGGTCATAGTTGGGTGTGGCCATAGTTGGGTGTGGTCATAGTTGGGTGTGGCCATAGTCAGGTGTGGTCATAGTTAGGTGTGGTCATAGTTGGGTGTGGCCATAGTTGGGTGTGGTCATAGTTGGGTGTGGCCATAGTTGGGTGTGGTCATAGTTAGGTGTGGTCATAGTTAGGTGTGGTCATAGTTAGGTGTGGTCATAGTCAGGTGTGGTCATAGTTGGGTGTGGCCATAGTTGGGTGTGGCCATAGTTGGGTGTGGCCATAGGTGTGAATGCTTCCTAGTTTCGTGTCTCCAGAAGTCCATCTGTGTCCCCTCAGATGAACTCCCTCACTTCCTTATGTGTGGTCATAGTTAGGTGTGGTCATAGTCAGGTGTGGTCATAGTCAGGTGTGGTCATAGTCAGGTGTGGTCATAGTCAGGTGTGGTCATAGTCAGGTGTGGCCATAGTCAGGTGAGGTCATAGTGTGTGTGTTTGTGTGTGTGGTCATAGTTCCGTGTCTCCAGAAGTCGATCTTTGTCCCCTCAGATGAACTCCCTTCCTCACTTCCCCAGGTGTGGTGTGAGTGGGTGGGTGGGTGAGTGGGTGGGTGAGTGGGTGGGTTTGTGGTTGGGTTAGTGGGTGGGTGGGTGGGTGTGTTTGTGAGCGCGCTCGTGTGTGTTTGCTTCTTCTAGTTCCGTGTCTCCAGAAGTCCATCTGCGGGCCCTCAGATCAACTTCCTTCCTCACTTCCCCAGGTTCAGCAGGTGTTGGCCCCTCCCCAGTGATCTTGCTGGGTGGCAGCTCAGCCTCTACTGCCGAGACTGTCCAGGTGGGTGGAATTACAGGAGGGGACACACAGTAAACTGCGTCCTGTAATTCCACTCACCAAGACAGTCGCGAACAGTAGACCAGCCAGACAAGACTGAGCTGCCTCTCAACTCGGCCACCAAGCTGAGGTTACTTACTGAAAATCTGGGACTTCTATTTATGTTTCATATATTCAAATTATTTTTTTTGCTTCATTTATGCACCTTTCTACACACACACACACACACACACACACACACACACACACACACACACACACACACACACACACACACACACACACACACACACACACACACAGCTTTTTAGATCTTCTTGTTCATGATTCTTACACTACAATTTCATTTACTAGTGTAATACTGTTGCTGTTCCAGTATATTACTACACTGTTCTGTGTTCTTGTAGAGTTCTATGTTACCTTAACTGTTCTGTGTTCTCGTAGAGTTCTATGTTACCTTAACTGTTCTTATGTGTTGCTATACTGCTCGTGTGTGTTATTCTTATCACTTTACCCTTCTTTCATGTTGCAGTACCATTCTTGTGTGTTGATGTAGTGTTCTTTTACGTAAATTAAACTGCCTTGAGCGATTTTTGTTAGACAACAACACAGTTTTCCATTCTTGCATTATACGTCCTCTGAAATATATTATTGTTCACTATTTTTATAGATGTTTATATTGTCCACAGTAATAATAGTCATGATATTTGCTGACAACAGTGTTATAGTGACGTATGTATAGAAGTCTTGTACTTTAAACACTGTATTTTATAAGGTCAAATAACAGCTTGACATACTGAAAGTTCAGAAAAAAATATTAATGCAACAAGTGAATCCAGGTTTAAATTGAAAATTTAGAAAAATGTCTGGGAACATGTATGAAACATGTCTGGGAACATGTATGAAACATGTCTGGGAACATGTATGAAACATGTCTGGGAACATGTATGAAACATGTCTGGGAACATGTATGAAACATGTCTGGGAACATGATGGAAACAAAGTGGGTAGTACAGTCAGGAAAAACATTCTACAGTGTCGAAGAAGATTAAAGACTGACTCTGAAGAGAGACAGTAATTTTGGTCGTTATTTCATGAATATGAAAAGCTGTTCTAAGGTGCACAATAACAAACTTTAAAAGTAACTAACAGAAACTTGGTGACAAAAATGTAATCAGTGTGTGATTTTAATTTCACTCAAATTGTCTGAAATGTTTCACTTGACATCTAGAATCTTGCGACTTCCTAGGTTAAGTCTAGACTGTTTTTAAAACAGTTTGTGAGTGAATCAACAAGGAAAATATCTGGTGTTGACTGGTGTAACTTGACAAACTTTTCTCTCCATCAACACCTGCCAGACACCTATGAAGAATATTTACTGCTATACAAAGTGTGTAAACAACACATATTAATCACGGAAATAATATCACATAAAATCTGGTCTAAGTGAATATATCAATGACTGAACAACACTTGGCACAAAAGATCCCATATTTACATACATAAATGAAAATCTAATCTTATAAACCATTACGTTCAAACTAATGAAGCAATAAACATTTAATATGACTACTGTTCATAAATTATTGGTTATTAATTTCATTCATTACATTGTCGCAAAAAAGACATCAAATAAAATTATATAAAGAAAGATAATGTTTGACCTGGTGACTATAAGCGGTCCAGTGCTGGCACTCACAGTCTAGTTGTCTACCTTCCTAATTCATTCTTATTTTTTCGTATAGTTTCTGTAGAGGTTAATTACCTATTTGTAATTAATTATCATAACTGTTGTTAAAATTTACAATAGCTGTACTCACAACTTTCTACTGAAATACTCAGTAAAGCAATATTTCTGGAACCTTATTCATCACTGCTTCTTCCATATCTTAAGACTGGAGTTTCTGTACGAGTTTAATTTGTTTTATTATGAATCAATGCAACTTTTAAGTAAGTTTTACCAACTGAAAAATGCACTTTGGTTAGACTGCAATCCATTATCACCATAGTGTCTTAGACAATTCATGGTACAGATAAGCTAACCTTTGTACATCACAGATCACAAAAGGTAAGGAGTGGAAGAGACAGATTAGGTCATTTCACGAGTGTTCTGAAGATTGGAACATTTGATAATGTAGTGAGAAAGTCAGGAATTTATAGAAGCAATTCCAGGCCTAGCAGTCTTGTTAGGAACGTTGTGTATGAAGGCTAGAAGAAGCGTAGATAGTTTAAGAAGAGGACCAATTAATGGGACAACTGAGATGACAGAATAAAGTACTGTTGGCGTCGGCAGGCTTTTTCATTCCCTCAGAACGGGAGCGTCCAGTTCCACCACTATACTGGAGATAACACGGGAGCGTCCAGTTCCACCACTATACTGGAGATAACACGGGAGCGTCCAGTTCCACCACTATACTGGAGATAACACGGGAGCGTCCAGTTCCACCACTATACTGGAGATAACAAGAGAAGCATGAAATGAAGACGACTCAGAAACATCAGTGAAATAAGGAGGAGTATGTACAAGATTACTGTGACGCGTATTTGGCGAAAAGCAGTTCTTGAATAATGTAAGAAAAACTATAAAAGACTGAGTGCGTAGCCTCGACCTTGGACGCATCATAACACCGGCGGTTGATCTCACGATGTCTCCATCCATTTTTCACTATTTTCGTTGTGTTCCGCCCTTATCCTTGACAGATCTGAGTGTACTGGTATTACTGTGACCTGCATGTAAGAAGACTATGTGGATGGCCAACACAAAACGTCTGTTACATTATGCGAAGCAGCGACTGCCAGCGACTGTTATTCTTCTGTTTTTATGTATCACTGTACTGTTATTGTTACTCTGCTTTCTCCAGAGTTATTGAACTCTTCTTGCGCTGTCATACTGTTCTTCCATGGTATTGTATTATATTTGAAGTGTGTATCGTTCTTGTATGTTGAGATGCTTTTTTTATGTTGCATCAATGTTCAAGTCTCGTCTCCCACACTGGCAGTCATGTCTCCCACACTGGCAGTCATGTCTCCCACACTGGCAGTCATGTCTCCCACACTGGCAGTCATGTCTCCCACACTGGCAGTCATGTCTCCCACACTGGCAGTCATGTCTCCCACACTGGCAGTCATGTCTCCCACACTGGCAGTCATGTCTCCCACACTGGCAGTCATGTCTCCCACACTGGCAGTCATGTCTCCCACACTGGCAGTCATGTCTCCCACACTGGCAGTCATGTCTCCCACACTGGCAGTCATGTCTCCCACACTGGCAGTCATGTCTCCCACACTGGCAGTCATGTCTCCCACACTGGCAGTCATGTCTCATGTCTCCCACACTGGCAGTCATGTCTCCCACACTGGCAGTCATGTCTCCCACACTGGCAGTCATGTCTCCCACACTGGCAGTCATGTCTCCCACACTGGCAGTCATGTCTCCCACACTGGCAGTCATGTCTCCCACACTGGCAGTCATGTCTTCCACACTGGCAGTCATGTCTCCCACACTGGCAGTCATGTCTCCCACACTGGCAGTCATGTCTCCCACACTGGCAGTCATGTCTCCCACACTGGCAGTCATGTCTCCCACACTGGCAGTCATGTCTCCCACACTGGCAGTCATGTCTCCCACACTGGCAGTCATGTCTTCCACACTGGCAGTCATGTCTCCCACACTGGCAGTCATGTCTCCCACACTGGCAGTCATGTCTCCCACACTCGCAGTCTTGGTTCCCACACTGGCAGTCATGTCTCCCACACTGGCAGTCATGTCTCCCACACTGGCAGTCATGTCTCCCACACTGGCAGTCATGTCTCCCACACTGGCAGTCATGTCTCCCACACTGGCAGTCATGTCTCCCACACTGGCAGTCATGTCTCCCACACTGGCAGCCATGTCTCCCACATGGCAGTCATGTCTCCCACACTGCAGTCAGTCATGTCATGTCTCCACACTGGCAGTCATGTCTCCCACACTGGCAGTCATGTCTCCCACACTGGCAGTCATGTCTCCCACACTGGCAGTCATGTCTCCCACACTGGCAGTCATGTCTCCCACACTGGCAGTCATGTCTCCTACACTGGCAGTCAAGTCTCAAACACTGGCAGTCATGTCATGTCTCCCACAATGGCAGTCATGTCTCCCACAATGCAGTCATGTCAATGGCAGTCTCTCCTACACTGGCAGTCATGTCTCCCACACTGGCAGTCATGTCTCCCACACTGGCAGTCATGTCTCCCACACTGGCAGTCATGTCTCCCACACTGGCAGTCATGTCTCCCACACTGGCAGTCATGTCTCCCACACTGGCAGTCATGTCTCCTACACTGGCAGTCATGTCTCCTACACTGGCAGTCATGTCTCCCACACTGGCAGTCATGTCTCCCACACTGGCAGTCATGTCTCCCACACTGGCAGTCATGTCTCCCACACTGGCAGTCATGTCTCTCACACTGGCAGTCATGTCTCCCACACTGGCAGTCATGTCTCTCACACTGGCAGTCATGTCTCCCACACTGGCAGTCATGTCTCCCACACTGGCAGTCATGTCTCCCACACTGGCAGTCATGTCTCCCACACTGGCAGTCATGTCTCCCACACTGGCAGTCATGTCTCCCACACTGGCAGTCATGTCTCCCACACTGGCAGTCATGTCTCTCACACTGGCAGTCATGTCTCCCACACTGGCAGTCATGTCTCCCACACTGGCAGTCATGTCTCCCACACTGGCAGTCATGTCTCCCACAACAATATTAATACAACCTGACAAGTCTGATACAGTTATTGTTTTTTATGTGAACGCTTTTTCATCTCCCTCACCCTGCTATCTCCCTCACCCTGCTGTCTCCCTCACCCTGCTATCTCTCCCTCACCCTGCTATCTCTCCCTCACCCTGCTATCTCTCCCTCACCCTGCTATCTCTCCCTCACCCTGCTATCTCTCCCTCACCCTGCTATCTCTCCCTCACCCTGCTATCTCTCCCTCACCCTGCTATCTCCCCCACCCTGCTATCTCCCTCACCCTGCTATCTCCCCCACCCAGCTATCTCCCCCACCCTGCTATCTCTCCCTCTCCCTGCTTTCTCTCCCTCCCCCTGCAATCTCCCTCACCCTGCTATCTCCTTCACCCTATCTCCCCCACCCTGCTATCTCCCTCACCCTGCTATCTCCCCCACCCTGCTATCTCCCCCATCCTGCTATCTCCCTCACCCTGCTATCTCCCCCACCCTGCTATCTCCCCAACCCTGCTATCTCCCCAACCCTGCTATCTCCCCAACCCTGCTATCTCCCCCACCCTGCTATCTCCCTCACCCTGCTATCTCCCCCACCCTGCTATCTCCCCCACCCTGACCCTTCTATCTCCCCCACCCTGCTATCTCCCTCACCCTGCTGTCTCCCCCCCCTGCTATCTCCCCCACCCTGCTGTCTCCCTCACCCTGCTGTCTCCCTCACCCTGCTGTCTCCCCCACCCTGCTGTCTCCCTCACCCTGCTGTCTCCTTCACCCTGCTATCTCCCCCACCCTGCTATCTCCCTCACCCTGCTGTCTCCTTCACCCTGCTATCTCCCCCACCCTGCTATCTCCCTCACCCTGCTGTCTCCCTCACCCTGCTATCTCCCTCACCCTGCTATCTCCCTCACCCTGCTGTCTCCCTCACCCTGCTGTCTCCCTCACCCTGCTGTCTCCCTCACCCTGCTATCTCCCTCACCCTGCTGTCTCCTTCACCCTGCTATCTCCCTCACCCTGCTGTCTCCTTCACCCTGCTATCTCCCCAACCCTGCTATCTCCCCCACCCTGCTATCTCCCCAACCCTGCTATCTCCCCAGCCCTGCTATCTCCCCCACCCTGCTATCTCCCCCACCCTGCTATCTCCCCCACCCCTCCCCCACCCTGCTATCTCCCCCACCCTGCTATCTCCCCCACCCTGCTATCTCCCCCACCCTGCTATCTCCCCCACCCTGCTATCTCTCCCTCACCCTGCTGTCTCCCTCACCCTGCTGTCTCCCTCACCCTGCTATCTCCCCCACCCTGCTATCTCCCGCCCCCTGCTATCTCCCCCACCCTGCTATCTCCCCCACCCTGCTATCTCCCTCACCCTGCTGTCTCCTTCACCCTGCTATCTCCCCCACCCTGCTATCTCCCCCACCCTGCTATCTCCCACACCCTGCTATCTCCCACACCCTGCTATCTCCCCCACCCTGCTATCTCCCTCACCCTGCTGTCTCCTTCACCCTATCTCCCCCACCCTGCTATCTCCCTCACCCTGCTATCTCCCCCACTCCCTGCTATCTCTCCCCTTCCCTGCTATCTCCCTCGCCCTGCTATCTCCCTCGCCCTGCTATCTCCCTCGCCCTGCTATCTCCCCCACCCTGCTATCTCCCTCACCCTGCTATCTCCCTCACCCTGCTATCTCCCCCACCCTGCTATCTCCCTCACCCTGCTATCTCCCCCACCCTGCTATCTCCCCCACCCTGCTATCTCCCACACCCTGCTATCTTCCCCACCCTGCTATCTCCCCCACCCTGCTGTCTCCTTCACCCTGCTATCTCCCTCACCCTGCTGTCTCCTTCACCCTGCTATCTCCCTCACCCTGCTGTCTCCTTCACCCTGCTATCTCCCCCACCCTGCTATCTCCCTCACCCTGCTGTCTCCTTCACCCTGCTATCTCCCCCACCCTGCTGTCTCCCTCACCCTGCTGTCTCCTTCACCCTGCTATCTCCCCCACCCTGCTGTCTCCCTCACCCTGCTGTCTCCCTCACCCTGCTGTCTCCCTCACCCTGCTGTCTCCTTCACCCTGCTATCTCCCCCACCCTGCTGTCTCCTTCACCCTGCTATCTCCCTCACCCTGCTGTCTCCTTCACCCTGCTATCTCCCCAACCCTGCTATCTCCCCCACCCTGCTATCTCCCCCACCCTGCTATCTCCCCAGCCCTGCTATCTCCCTCACCCTGCTATCTCCCCCACCCTGCTATCTCCCCCACCCTGCTATCTCCCCCACCCTGCTATCTCCCCCACCCTGCTATCTCCCCCACCCTGCTATCTCCCGCACCCTGCTATCTCCCTCACCCAGCTGTCTCCAGCACCCTGCTATCTCCCCCACCCTGCTATCTCCCCCACCCTGCTATCTCCCCCCCCCTGCTATCTCTCCCTCCCCCTGCTATCTCCCTCACCCTGCTGTCTCCTTCACCCTGCTATCTCCCCCACCCTGCTATCTCCCTCACCCTGCTATCTCCCCCACCCTGCTATCTCCCCCACCCTGCTGTCTCCCTCACCCTGCTGTCTCCTTCACCCTGCTATCTCCCCCACCCAGCTATCTCCCCCACCCTGCTATCTCCCCCACCCTGCTATCTCTCCCTTACCCTGCTATCTCCCACACCCTGCTATCTCCCCCACCCTGCTATCTCCCTCACCCTGCTATCTCCCTCACCCTGCTGTCTCCCTCACCCTGCTATCTCCCTCACCCTGCTATCTCCCTCACCCTGCTATCTCCCTCACCCTGCTATCTCCCCCACCCTGCTATCTCCCTCACCCTGCTATCTCCCCCACCCTGCTATCTCCCTCACCCTGCTATCTCCCCAACCCTGCTATCTCCCCAACCCTGCTATCTCCCCAACCCTGCTATCTCCCCCACCCTGCTATCTCCCCCACCCTGCTATCTCCCCAACCCTGCTATCTCCCCAACCCTGCTATCTCCCTCACCCTGCTATCTCCCTCACCCTGCTATCTCCCCAACCCTGCTATCTCCCCCACCCTGCTATCTCCCTCACCCTGCTCTCTCTCCCTCACCCTGCTATCTCTCCCTTACCCTGCTATCTCCCTCACCCTATCTCCCCAACCCTGCTATCTCCCCAACCCTGCTATCTCCCCAACCCTGCTATCTCCCTCACCCTGCTATCTCCCCAACCCTGCTATCTCCCCAACCCTGCTATCTCCCCCACCCTGCTATCTCCCCCACCCTGCTATCACTTCTCATTTGTCATCTCTTTTACCTATCCAGGTTTCTCAGTCTTTATTTTTTTGTCTGTGTATAATTACCGAATTATGTTTGCAGGGGTTGAAACCTGGCTCTTGTCCCCCTTCAGGGTTCCCCCCACTCTACAGGTCCATGTGCCCAGGAGTCCACCTGTGTCCTCTCAGGAAATCTTCCTTATCTTCTGGATCATGTTTCCAGGTCTTCATCCGTGGGCCCCCGGATGTCAACCCTTCCACACTCTCCACTTCCAATTTTCTGATGGTTCCCCAGCTTCCATCTGTGTCCCACTTCTCCAGGTGTGGTCATCGTAAGGTGTGGTCATAGGTGTGGTCATAGTTAGGTGTGGTCATAGGTGAGGTCATAGTAAGGTGTGGTCATAAGTGAGGTCATAGTAAGGTGTGGTCATAAGTGAGGTCATAGTAAGGTGTGGTCATAGGTGTGATCATAGTGAGGTGTAGTCATAGTTAGATGTGGTCATAGATGTGGTCATAGTTAGGTGTGGTCATAGTTAGGTGAGGTCATAGTTAGGTGAGGTCATAGGTGTGGTCATTGTAAGATGTGGTCATAGGTGTGGTCATAGTTAGGTGTGGTCATAGTTAGGTGAGGTCATAGGTGAGGTCACAGTAAGGTGTGGTCATAAGTGAGGTCATAGTAAGGTGTGGTCATAGGTGAGGTCATAGTAAGGTGTGGCCATAGGTGTGATCATAGTGAGGTGTAGTCATAGTTAGATGTGGTCATAGATGTGGTCATAGGTGTGGTCATAGTTAGGTGTAGTCATAGGTGTAGTCATAGTTAGGTGTAGTCATAGTGAGGTGTAGTCATAGTTAGGTGTGGTCATAGTGACGCGTGGTCATAGTTAGGTGTGGTCATAGTTGTGGTCATAGTTAGGCATGGTCATAGTTAGGCATGGTCATAGTTAGGCATGGTCATAGTTAGGCATGGTCATAGTTAGGCATGGTAATAGTTAGGCATGGTCATAGTTAGGCATGGTCATAGTTAGGCATGGTCATAGTAAGGTATGGTCACAGTAAGGCATGGTCATAGTTAGGCGTGGTCATAGTAAGGCATGGTCATAGTAAGGCATGGACATAGTAAGGCATGGTCATAGTAAGGCATGGTCATAGTAAGGCATGGTCATAGTAAGGCATGGTCATAGTAAGGCATGGTCATAGGTGTGGTCATAGTGAGGCGTGGTCATAGTTAGGTGTGGTCATAGTGAGGCGTGGTCATAGTGAGGCGTGGTCATAGTGAGGCGTGGTCATAGTGAGGCGTGGTCATAGTTAGGCGTGGTCATAGTTAGGCGTGGTCATAGTTAGGCGTGGTCATAGTTAGGTGTGGTCATAGTTCCGTGTCTCCAGAAGTCCATCCGTGTCCCCTCAGATGAACTCCCTTCCTCACTTCCTTATGTGTGGTCATAGTTAGGTGTGGTCATAGTTAGGTGTGGTCATAGGTGTGGTCATAGTTAGGTGTAGTCATAGTTAGGTGTAGTCATAGTGAGGCGTGGTCATAGTGAGGCGTGGTCATAGTGAGGCGTGGTCATAGTGAGGTGTGGTCATAGTGAGGCGTGGTCATAGTGAGGTGTGGTCATAGTGAGGCATGGTCATAGTGAGGCGTGGTCACAGGTGTGGTCATAGTTGTGGTCATAGTAAGGCATGGTCATAGTTAGGCATGGTCATAGTTAGGCATGGTCATAGTAAGGAATGGTCATAGTAAGGCATGGTCACAGTAAGGCATGGTCATAGTTAGGCGTGGTCATAGTTAGGCATGGTCATAGTAAGGCATGGTCATAGTAAGGCATGGTCATAGTTAGGCGTGGTCATAGTAAGGCATGGTCATAGTTAGGCGTGGTCATAGTAAGGCATGGTCATAGTTAGGCGTGGTCATAGGTGTGGTCATAGTGAGGCGTGGTCATAGTGAGGCGTGGTCATAGTGAGGCGTGGTCATAGTGAGGCGTGGTCATAGTTCCGTGTCTCCAGAAGTCCATCTGTGTCCCCTCAGACGAATTCCGTTTCTCACTTCCTTATGTGTGGTCATAGTTAGGTGTGGTCATAGTCAGGTGTGGTCATAGTCAGGTGTGGTCATAGTCAGGTGTGGTCATAGCCAGGTGTGGTCATCGTGTGTGTGTGTGGGGTCATAGTTCCGTGTCTCCAGAAGTCGATCTGTGTCCCCTCAGATGAACTCCCTTCCTCACTTCCCCAGGTGTGGTCATAGTTAGGTGTGGGGTGGGTGGATTAGTGGGTGGGTGGATTAGTGGGTTTGTTAGTGGGTGGGTGGATTAGTGGGTTTGTTAGTGGGTGGGTGGATTAGTGGGTTTGTTAGTGGGTGGGTTTGTTAGTGGGTGGGTGGGAGTGTGTGTGAGCGCGCTCGTGTATGTTTGCTTCTTCCAGTTCCATGTCTCCAGAAGTCCATCTGCGGGCCCTCAGATCAACTTCCTTCCTCACTTCTCCATGTTCAGCAGGTGTTGGCCCCTCCCCATTGACCTTGCTGGATGGAAACTCGGCCTTGTCAAGCTGGTCTACTGCCGAGACTGTCCAGGTGGGTGGAATTACAGGAGGGGACACACAGTAAACTGCGTCCTGTAATTCCACTCACCAAAACAGTCGCGAACAGTAGACCAGCCAGACGAGACTGAGCTGCCTCCCAACTCGGCCACCAAGCTGATGTTACTTACTGAAAATCTGGAACTTCTATTTATGTTTCATATGTTTAAAGTCATTTTTTGTTTGAATTATGCACCTCTACACACACACGCAGACAAACACCTCGTAGACCTTTTTCATGACTCTTACACTGCAATTTTATTTACTGGTGTGTTACCCAACTGTTCTAGTATGTTTCTCCATTGTTTTCCTGTGTTGTTGTAAAGTTCTATGTTACTGAGCTGTTATATATTGCTATACTGCTCCTGTGTGTTACTCTTCCTGTTCTTACTTATTACTTCGTCCTTCTTTCATGTTACAGTACCATTCTTCTTTGTTTATGTAGTGTTCTTTGACGTTGCAGTACTTTCCTTCATCTTCCACAACAGTGTCTCCCACATTAACGTTCATGTTTCCCAAAACAAGTCTGCTTAATATTTCTTAGGTTCCGTATCACTCTCTCATCCACATTAATCTCGTCTTTACTATATTAAAACAAATGACAACGTAAACTCAGAGAGGAAAAATCTCCTGGAGTGAAAACACCATCATGGTATTCTTTATCTAGTGACGAAAAAGATCTCAACAGCCCATCTTGCAACTTGAGAAATTCGCTTTATGGTTAGTGTCTTCGATCCTGCTGTGTTTATTTACTTACATGTTGCTCTACTCTACATTTGCAACCCTAGCAACACAATGTCTTTTGCAACAATTCGCTTCTTTAATTTACTGTGTTTAACGTTTGATGAATTATGTTGATACACATAATCTTCCCCTTTCTAACCCTAGTCAGTTCATCATTACTTGTATTCTAACATATAGAATTATTGTTGTTGTCTTTATTCATTCAGTATAGTGAACATTAATGTTATTTTTGTCAATATTCACCATCACTTCCACCTCTACCACTATCACCATCACCACTACCACAATCTACGACTACCGTCACCATCACTCCCACTACCACCTCCTCTTCCTCTATCAATCCTTTCTTCTGTACATAAAGCTTTTATTCCATGCATTTCAGTAGATTTAAAAATTCTTTACTATGTCATGTATTCAGGATCTTCTTGTCACGGTTTGTCCTACTATCGTTGAGTCGTATCACTGTTGTTTACATTCTTTAAGTCTCTCTCTAGTTCTCGGTCCCCAGAGGAGGAGGAAAATGGAGCGATTACTGTACCTTATGGAACAGAACTTTTCATTGCAGCCGCCAGTGACTCTGTTTACTATTACTCTTTATATTCTATTTGTTAGAAAGTTATAGATCCATCTACCCACTTTTCCTATTATTCCTTTATCACGCATTTTGTGTGCTATAACACCAAGATCACACTTGTCGAAGGCTTTCGCAAAGTCTGTGTATACTACATCTTCATTTTGTTTGTCCTCCAGAGCATCCAAGACCATGTCATAGTGGTCCAGTAGTTGTGAGAGGCAGGAGCGACCTCCTCTAAACCCATACTAAATACTCATTATTCAACTTGAACTTGTGTTGCTTTCCTATCAACTTTCTTCCTTCCCCAATTTACTCATATACAGTGCTTACTAATTTTAAAACATCTTATTCACGTTTACTCTTTTAAGATACCCACACACAGTCTTCTCTCATCCCTCCCTCTCTTACTTTCTCCAAGCACATGTTTGATATCATTTTCTCGGCCCTTAGAAAATCAATTGGATGATTAAAATATCTCACATGTATAAACTAGACTCTTGTCCACTTCTAATGCTATATTTATGTTGTTGTAATCTTAGTCCATTACATTCAGGGTCTACACTCAGTGTAATGTACCAGACGTTGGTCTGGTATACACACTTCAAATGCTTGGACCCGTGAACCTAGACTGCGCTGCAATACCAGCCATCGCTTGCTGCGTGAGTACCAGACCTCTCTGTAGCTCTCTGCCTCTCAATACCACCTAAATGTGTGTGTGAAGAGTCTCCCGTTGATATATATATATGTCGTGCCGAAAACCTAAAACTTGCAATTTTGGCTTTAGCAACGCTTTTTTTTTTACCGAATAAAGCAAGGGAAAATTTTTGTATGCAATAATTTCGCAGAAATCATTCTGAACTAATGAAAAAATATATTTCACTGTGTTTATTAAATTGTAAACTTATCTAAAATATATTTAGCTGGATTAGGCTAAATTAAATTGCGCTTGTTATAATAAGGTTAGGTAAGTTTTCTAATTTTTTTTGGTACAAAATTATTAATTTTTACTTTAACATAAATGAATAAAAATATATCTTTGAACGTGCAAGAGAAAATTTTATAGAGGACTTAATTTTAAACGATTTTACCTATTCAGTACAACATATATATGTCAACGGGAGACTCGGCTTCACTAAAGTATTTAGGTGGTATTGAGAGGCAGAGAGGTACAGAGAGATCTGGTCCTCATGCAACAAGCGGTGGCTGGTAATACAGTGCATGCTGGTTCACGGGTCCTTATACAACCAAGACTAAGTGGAACAAGCATAATTATATACCAGACCAACGTCTGCTACACTACACTGAGGACGTAGACCCTGACTGTGATGATCTGGTTGATGCTTCTGGGTAAACCAGTGTGTCAGGGATTATTCCTAGACAGTGACAGTTAAGTATCCAGGAATTGGAGTTTTGTTTGTGAAATGACACAAACGAGAGGCTTAGCATTACGTGCTTAAACACTGAGATAATTCTTCCTAATTGATACATATAAAAACACGTCTTAGTGTGTGTTAAGGTGTCTTTCTGAACCAAAACAGCGAGAGTCTGAGGGCAGCACTGAGAGTCAAGAAGCTATATACAGCATCAATTATGATTGCTACGTCACACCTTGTACTAAGGCGGCATGCAAATGGTTTTATTAGATAAAATTCCGTCATAAATAAAGTTCTTTACAACGCACTGCAGGTGACGCTAAAAAGGTTTTCTCCTCCGAACTGATAAAATAGAGGCGGTACGTTCAGAGTGAGTCTTTATACACTCAGTTACGTTCTAAGCAAAGCTTCATAACTTTATGAGGTGCCAGTGACTGCCGACACCAGGAGAGAAGATGGCCACGAATGCTGTCACTGAAGACATCTTTACTGAAGACGTTTCACTCACTCCTGGGATGATGATCACTTCACGTAAATGACAAAGCTCTGAAAAATCGTACGGTGAAAAATGGCACGGTGAAAAATGGCACGGTGAAAAATGGCACGGTGAAAAATGGCACGGTGAAAAATGGCACGGTGAAAAATGGCAGGGTGAAAAATGGCAGGGTGAAAAATGGCAGGGTGAAAAATGGCAGGGTGAAAAATGGCAGGGTGAAAAATGGCAGGGTGAAAAATGGCAGGGTGAAAAATGGCAGGGTGAAAAATGGCAGGGTGAAAAATGGCAGGGTGAAAAATGGCAGGGTGAAAAATGGCACGGTGAAAAATGGCACGGTGAAAAATGGCACGGTGAAAAATGGCACGGTGAAAAATGGTATGGGTATACCCATGTACAGTTCAAGACATTTATTAGGGGAAACGTTTCGCCCAGAGTGGCGTCAGCATCCAGGTAGCAAACTGCGAGAGTCCGGCGACGGTGGTAGTAGAAGTAATAGTAGAATAGTAATAGTAGTAATAGTAGTAGTAGTAATAGTAGTAATAGTAGTAATAGTAATAGTAGTAGTAATAGTAGTAGTAATAGTAATAGTAGTAGTAATAGTAGTAGTAATAGTAATAGTAGTAGTAATAGTAGTAGTAATAGTAGTAATAGTAATAGTAATAGTAGTAGTAATAGTAGTAATAGTAGTAGTAGTAATAGTAGTAATAGTAGTAGTAGAATAGTAGTAGTAATAGTAGTAATAGTAGTAGTAATAGTAGTAATAATAGTAGTAGTAGTAATAGTAGTAGTAGTAGTAATAGTAGTAGAAGAAGTAATAGTAGTAGTAATAGTAGTAATAGTAATAGTAGTAAAAGTAGTAGTAGTAATAGTAGTAGTAGTAGTAGTAGTAGTAGTAGTAGTAATAGTAGTAGTAATAGTAGTAGTAGTAATAGTAGTAATAGTAGTAGTAGTAGTAGTAATAGTAGTAATAGTAGTAATAGCAGTAGTAGTAGTAGTAGTAATAGTAGTAGTAGTAATAATAGTAATTGTAGTAGTAATAGTAGTAGTAGTAATAGTAGTAGTAATAGTATTAGTAATAATAGTAGTAGTAATAGTAGTAGTAGTAGTAATAGCAGTAGTAGTAATAGGAGGAGCAGCAGCAGTATCACTACTAACAGTAATAGTATTAAGTGTACTACAAGTAAACACAGTAGTAGTAGCAATAGTAGAGAAAGCTCTGTTTAGAGCTGAACCTTATATATAAACATATGCTCTACTCTATCTCCGCCACACGTCCAAGAGTAGTGACTCACACGTCTCTCGGCAAACGTGACGTGACGTATGCAAATTTATTACTATATTCAGTGGGAAGCGTTAAACTCGTAGGGGCCATCCAACGCCGTGCCAGTAGGAGGTAATCAAAACTGATGCAAGGGAAAGATGGCTAGAATTCCTTGAATCAAGAGCCTTTCCCCAGCCTTAAGAAGGAAACATTCACAGCAGATAAGTGACCACAATAATAATAGATGGAAAAGTTCAGAAAATTTTATTTTTAATAAGAAAAAATGCTAGGTAAAAAGAGTTACAAAGGTAAACAAAGGCAAAAAAAAAAAAAAAAAAAAGCGAAGACAAATGTAAACAAAGGTAAATATCATAATATTCACTTAACTGACGAAGGTTAACGACCATGTTGACGGAGGAGGGAAGGTTCAACAGTGTGGTGGATCACCAGTGTGTTGAGAGAGATAGATTATATAGATAGATAGATATATAGATAGATATATATATATATATATATATAGATATATATATAGATAGATAGATAGAGATATAGATAGATATATAGATAGATAGATAGATAGAGAGAGAGAGAGAGAGAGAGAGAGAGAGAGAGAGAGAGAGAGAGAGAGAGAGAGACGCCTTCTTGTAACTGCTTTACCTCGCCTATCTCTCATGTGTAAGCTTCATCCTCAATCATCTACGCTAGATTCATCAAAATGCTCCTTCAAGTCTTCCAAAATCTTCCCCAGGTGCATCAAGGCTGAGTCACTGATCACCTCAAACTTCTACTTCACGGCTGCCTCAGTCTTCAGAATTATTCTCAGTATTGGACTGATAAAACCAATGGCTGGCCAGACTTCTCTACATTATAGATACACAAGTGTAACACCTGCATCTTATTCATGTACTTGTTGGTATTATGAAAAACCGTTGATATATAGTTAAAGACCTGCTGATATTCTACATTTTCCTTCAGATTTCTTTATTTAACTTATGTAATATATCATGAAGGATTTATTTGTGTGATGGAATCCATAAGAATATCACAGTAATGATCAAGGCAAACAATCCAGTTCATAATGAGAAAGCCTAACTCAACATAGTTGTTATAATTCCCATCAAGAGAGGTGTCAATAAGAGGAGATGCAACCATGTCAGTAGACTCCTGCTTAGAGTCATAAATATATGTATAATCGTTTTAATAGCACATAAGGTGGTAAGTTCTGTTATCTTACCACTGATACTGTGAATCCCAAGCTCCTTCCTTACACTGATTAATACCTTTCAGAGACGAAGAGATTTGTTTTTCTTTTCGCCTAGGTGCAGCAAAATCAGCCAGGTTAGGTAAGATATGTCAGGAAACAGGACACGTGTGTCCTGACGCGGGTCTTAGTTATATGATGACCCCTCCCCCCCACCGGAGATTTTCGGTCATGTGACCAAGGCTTTCCACTAGCTTACCGGTCCACCCCTTTAAAAATTAAGATAATATTTTCTGATCAGAAAATCAGTTAAGGATCTAACATAGGCAATATACATCATTAGCAACATTGCTGAGGTTGTTGCTAGCAACGCCACTAAGAACATTTAGATTTTTTTACATTCTTATTAAATTGTGTAGAATACGTCTACACCAGAACATCTAAGATTTAAATTAATTGATAAGTTTACCCTGCAAATAAATGGGTGGAAAATGTCGCTTGCTTAATGATATCTAAGTCATAGATGCAGACGAGTCATAGTCGAATACATAATGTATGAATTTGACTAAGAATGACATCAATTTTCTTATGACCTCTTGTATAGAAGAGGAAGTCATCAACATAGCTTAGAGTTATAGGTTTATATAAGGCAAGCAGAGAATTCTGAGAAAACTTTTAATAGTATAGGGCTAGGAACATCTCTCTGGAATAATTAGGGTTATTTCTTTAATTTTACTTCTAAAACCTCAGTAAGGGACAGAAGATACGAGTCTGCTGGCTCCTACCAAGTTACGGTGACCAGGAAAAAGGTATCATACTTCCCGCTGCCAGGACTCACGTCCGAGTAACCTGTTTCCTCTGAATCTCTTCATAACTGTTACTTTGTTCACTGTCCAGGAACACTTCACATCACAAAGAACACTTGCCTCGACTCACTCCTATCTATCACATAATACAAGCCTGCTGGATATTCAAACCCCGTAGTATTAAAAATTTACCTTACCCTCTTTCCTCTATGCCCTCCTGGGACGACCCCTACCCCTACTCTCTCCCCCAGATTTAAATGCCTCCTAGTCATCCTATTTTGCTCCATCCTCTTTATGTCTAGACCACCTCAACAACCCTTCCTCTGACCCCTGAATAATTTGGCGACCCACACCTTCTCATCTCCAAGCTACGAATTCTCTGCAAAATATTCACACCGCACACTGCCATCAAACATGACGTCTCCACTGCCTTCAGCCTTCTCCTCACTACAACATTTAAAAACCCATGCTTCACACCCATATAACAGCATTGGTACTACTATACTTTTGTTCATTCCCCTTTTTGCCTCCATGGGTGCAGTTCTTCGTCTGAACAGCTGCTTCAGCGTTCCATCTGCCTTTTTTTCCCCTCGTCAGTTCTATGGTTTACCTCATCTTCCATAGATCCATCTGGCGATACGTACACTCCCTGATATCTAAACACATTTACTTCCTCCATTCTCTCTCTATCCTCTTATAACCTATCTTTTATTTCCTAGCTTTTTTGTTTCCCCTCATCACTTTGCTTTTTCTATGTTCACTTTTAATTTTCTTCTTTTACATAAATTTGTCCTCCCATGTTTAGAATCTCCCAAAAGAACTGCGTCATCAGCTAAAAGCATCTGTGACAACTAACACTTTGTATCATTATTATTATAATCTTTTAGTCCCACACCTCTCTCCAACACACCAGCATTCACTTATTTTACAACACCAACTGTAAATATATTATACAACCATGGTGACATCACACATCCCTGTTTAACGTCTACTTTCAATGAAAAGTAATCCCCTTCTTTCCTACATATTCTAACGTAGCTATGCTTCCTGTAATCCTGAACAAAGAGACTTCAGTAAGAAGAATATATCGTTAAACATTCCAATACAAGTTTACCAGCAATGGTTGCTTCAGAAGTTACGAATGAATACCACAATCACTTATCTGCAAAACAATTAGCATTGTTGGTGTAAATATAACAAATACAAATATATATTTTCTGCCTATATTTTGTTCTGGTTTGAGGACACGGTAAGTGGCTAACACCCACCCTCTGACGTCTCCCTTACACCCACCCTCTGACGTCTCCCTTACACGCACCCTCTGACGTCTCCCTTACACGCACCCTCTGACGTCTCCCTTACACGCACCCTCTGACGTCTCCCTTACACCCACCCTCTGACGTCTCCCTTACACCCACCCTCTGACGTCTCCCTTACACCCACCCTCTGACGTCTCCCTTACACCCACCCTCTGACGTCTCCCTTACACCCACCCTCTGACGTCTCCCTTACACCCACCCTCTGACGTCTCCCTTACACGCACCCTCTGACGTCTCCCTTACACCCACCCTCTGACGTCTCCCTTACACCCACCCTCTGACGTCTCCCTTACACCCACCCTCTGACGTCTCCCTTACACCCACCCTATGACGTCTCCCTTACACCCACCCTCTGACGTCTCCCTTACACCCACCCTCTGACGTCTCCCTTACACCCACCCTATGACGTCTCCCTTACACCCACCCTCTGACGTCTCCCTTACACCCACCCTATGACGTCTCCCTTACACCCACCCTCTGACGTCTCCCTTACACCCACCCTATGACGTCTCCCTTACACCCACCCTATGACGTCTCCCTTACACGCATCCTATGACGTCTCCCTGTGTATTTGTATTTGTGGTATAAACCTTGGTAATAAATACCGACAAGTTGGTTTAGAAAGACACGTAAGCAAACACTATGACATATTTATTAGAAAACGTTTCGGTCCTGGGACCTTGATCACTTCTAACATACAGAGGTAGAAAGGCATTATATATGTAGGCGGAGAGTGAGATGTGACGCACGTGCCCCGAGGAATGTCATAAGAACATAAGAATGGAGGAACACTGTAGAAGGCCTACTGGCCCATGCGAGGCAGGTCCTTATCAAAACAACCTCTGCCTATGATGAGGACGGGTAGACGTTGAAATCATGTGACTCCTGTGTTGTTGGGTTGGTGGTGCTTGGGTTGGTGGTGCTTAAGTATCATGTATGCCAATGTTTTTGAAATTTTGTAGTTTCCAGTGTTGCGTTCTATAGTGTCGGTGACGGCGATTAGCGAGGCTTCTAGGCACCGTCGGCGTCTGAGGTCTGGTTCGGTGAGAAAGAGTTGTGCCTCATTCCAGTTCATCAAATGTCCCGTGGAGTCTCTGTGGAGGACACAGGCGTACCTTACATCGTCTCTGTTAGAGGCATTTCGATGCTCATTCAAGCGGACTGCAAGATCTCTGCCTGTCTCGCCTACATATTTCTTGGGACAGAACCCACAGGGGATAGTGTAGACGCCTGCTGTAGAAGTTAGAGGTGTGGGGCTGCGTTTCGTAGTGAGGTCTTTGATAGATGATGTGTTTATGGTGGAAACGTTGATGTTACTCATAGCAAATGCCCGGCGAGTATTCGTGGCAGAATATATACTCAGCCAAATTACCACTGCCAACATCCAACAGAAATTGAAGCTATCACGAAAACTACAAGACCTGTGCTCCCACAGCAAATGGAGCGATATGGGACGACCAGAAATCATAAATAACTTATCTTCCTATACACTAACCGTCACCGAGACAGAAGCCCTCAGCCTAGGGCTCAAGTTTACTACCGGCATCAACAAGAAACATAATCTGGTGGATATGGTAACCAAGAACCAACCTTTTGGAGGCTCCGAGTTTCAAAAAGGCTTTGTTCAAGGAATTATCACTGCTGCAGCTACTGAGCCTTCAAGACCGGTCATTCCCAGAAGATACATCCAAGCACTCAGGGACTTGGCCAACAACGATGATATCGTCATTACAACCGCCGACAAAGGAGGTGGTGTGGTGTTACTCAACACTGTAGACTACAACAATAAAGTTTTAAATCTTCTCAACGATGTCAACACATACCAGCCTGTATCAGAATCAGTGCTACTTCTAAGTACCCAGACTTTCCTTCAAAAGGCTCGTAGCATCTTACGAAAATCAGAACAAGGCAAAAAACTACTTAAACTTTTACCAGGTCAACCGAAACCAGCACGCCTGTATGGCCTTCCTAAGACACACAAACCTGGCATCCCACTACGGCCTATCACTTCGGGCATAGGGAGTGCACCACACAGACTAGCCGGCCACCTTGCCAAATACCTTTCAGCGCTTCTGGGCACCAACAGTCAAGCCCACCTCAAACACTCAGGTGACCTTCTCTCCCGAATTTCCAACCTGAATGTCAAAAACAAAAGCATGGCTTCCTTCGATGTCACAGCCCTCTTTACCAACGTTCCTACTGACGCTGCAATCAACATTCTGAGACAGAGGCTCACTGAAAACCACGACCTCCCTTTACCTCTTCTAGACTTCATCAATCTAGTGGAACTTTGTGTTAATTTCAACTTCAAGTATCAGGACAACTGTTACAAACAGTGCTTTGGGATGGCAATGGGCAGCCAGCTCAGTGCTGTGCTTGCCAACCTCTTCATGGAAAACCTGGAGACAGAGAAATTCAGCACCCTCATTCCCAACACCGTTACCTGGCTAAGATACGTTGATGATGTATTGGTTTTCTATCCGAGACGTCTCAATATCCAGGCCCTTCTCAACAAGATCAACGCAGTTGAACCATCAATAAAGTTTACACTTGAACTCGAAAATGATGGCAAACTTCCTTTCCTCGACGTTCTACTGTGCAGATCTCCCGACAGTGACAAACTTCTCTTCAAAGTGTATAGAAAACCTACCAACAAGGACGATCTTATACACTTTTATTCACACCAAGACACCCGCACTAAGAGAGGAGTCCTCATTGGCTTCTTCTTGAGAGCTCTTCGCATCTCCAGCCCTTGTTTTCTAGAAGAAGAATGCACTTACATAACACAAGCCTTTACACGTCTTCAGTTCCCATCTTTCTTCATCCGAGATTGCAGACTTAAGGTACAAGCTATTCTCAACAAACCGCCCATGGAACAGCCCCCTAAGCAGTTCATAGTACTCCCATGTGGTGATGTTGCCACGAATACTCGCCGGGCACTTGCTATGAGTAACATCAACGTTTCCACCATAAACACATCATCTATCAAAGACCTCACTACGAAACGCAGCCCCACACCTCTAACTTCTACAGCAGGCGTCTACACTATCCCCTGTGGGTTCTGTCCCAAGAAATATGTAGGCGAGACAGGCAGAGATCTTGCAGTCCGCTTGAATGAGCATCGAAATGCCTCTAACAGAGACGATGTAAGGTACGCCTGTGTCCTCCACAGAGACTCCAAGGGACATTTGATGAACTGGAATGAGGCACAACTCTTTCTCACCGAACCAGACCTCAGACGCCGACGGTGCCTAGAAGCCTCACTAATCGCCGTCACCGACACTATAGAACGCAACACTGGAAACTACAAAATTTAAAAAACATTGGCATACATGATACTTAAGCACCACCAACCCAACAACACAGGAGTCACATGATTTCAACGTCTACCCGTCCTCATCATAGGCAGAGGTTGTTTTGATAAGGACCTGCCTCGCATGGGCCAGTAGGCCTTCTACAGTGTTCCTCCATTCTTATGTTCTTATGACATTCCTCAGGGCACGTGCGTCACATCTCACTCTCCGCCTATATATATAATGCCTTTCTACCTCTGTATGTTAGAAGTGATCAAGGTCCCAGGACCGAAACGTTTTCTAATAAATATGTCATAGTGTTTGCTTACGTGTCTTTCTAAACCAATTTGTATTTGTACCTACCTGTCTGTATTCCTGTTTGTATCTGCCTCTGTGTACCTGCCTGCCTCCCTGCTTGTGTCTGCCTGCCTGTCTGCTTCCCTGCTTGTGTCTGCCTCCCTGCTTGTGTCTGCCTGCCTGTCTGCTTCCCTGCTTGTGTCTGCCTCCCTGCTTGTGTCTGCCTCCCTGCCTGTGTCTGCCTGCCCTCCTGCTTATGTTTGCCTGCCTGTCTGCCTTCCTGCTTGTCTGTCTCTTCCTGCCTGCCTCCCCTGCTTGTCTGCCTGCCTGCCTTCCTGTTTGTGTCTGCCTGTCTGCTTGTGTCTGCCTGCCTGCCCGCCTCCCTGCTTGTGTGTGTCTGCCTGCCTCCCTGCTTGTGTCTGCCTGCCTGCCTGCTTGTCTGCCTACCTGCTTCTCTGCTTGCCTGCTTGTGTCTGCCTGCCTTCCTGCTTGTGTCTGCTTGCCTCCCTGCTTGCTTGTGTTCGCCTGCCTATGTCTGTGTGTTTATAATGGCGTCAGACCTCGGCACAAGCGCTCAACATTAACACCTTCCTCCCTCCCACTATCTAAGTGCCCCACGCTGATACCTTTTTAAGACCAATTTATGGTTTCTTTCACTCGAGGTTGCACGCGCGAGGTTCAGGTTTGGTCGCTTACGACACTCATCGTAATGGAGGCCCCGTCGCAAAGTGCCAGGAGGCTCAATGTTTATTATAATGTAAACGCGAGATTGTGAGAAGCCCTCTGGAGACCGTCTTAGCAACGTTGCTACACCTGTTCATTTCTTACTTCTCTTTTAAAGAGCCACGGGTTACATATCTTCGACGCATCACTCGCAAAATTAGAAACAGATTACAGTTTGGAGAATAAACAAACATTTCGTCGCTGTCATCTGGGGGACAGTCATGTTTAACTCATTAACGGGAGAATTTTTTTCCCTGTCTAGTTTTTTCTCCCCTGACGAGTGTTTCCTTCCCGGAGCGGCGGGTCGCGTCTGGGGAAACCGATGAGCCCATTAGGGAAAATCACGAGAGGAGGGAATTTTTACACTGATGAGGAAGAGCCGGTTATTTACGAGGCCCAATTGAGGACCATGGGATTTGTTCAGTACTAATATTTACTTTTGTCAAGTGAGTTCTGGTGGTCGACCAGTACCTAGCCCTCTGTGCCAACTCCCTGTTAACCTCTCCCTACCCCTCTGTGCCAACTCCCTGTTAACCTCTCCCTACCCCTCTGTGCTAACTCCCTGTTAACCTCTTTCTAGCCCTCTGTGGTCACTCCCTGATGACCTCTTTCTAGCCATCTGTCCCCACTCCTTTTAACATCTTTCTAGCACTCTGTCCCCACTCCCTGTTAACCTCTTTCTAGCCCTCTGTCCCCACTCCCTGTTAACCTCTTTCTAGCCCTCTGTCCCCACTCCTTGTTAACCTCTTTCTAGCCCTCTGTCCCCACTCCTTGTTAACCTCTTTCTAGCCCTCTGTCCCCACTCCCTGTTAACCTCTTTCTAGCCCTCTGTCCCCACTCCCTGTTAACCTCTCCCTAGCCCTCTGTGCCAACTCCCTGTTAACCTCTCCCTAGCCCTCTGTGCCCACTCCCAGTTAACCTCTTTCTAGCCCTCTGTTCCCACTCCATGTTAACCTTTTTCTAGCCCTCTGTCCCCACTCCCTGTTAACCTCTTTCTAGCCCTCTGTCCCCACTCCCTGTTAACCTCTTTCTAGCCCTCTATCCCCACTCCCTGTTAACCTCTTTCTAGCACTCTGTCCCCTTTCCTTGTTAACGTCTCCCTAGCCCTCTGTCCCCACTCCCTTTTAACCTCTTTCTAGCTTTCTATCGCCACTCCCTGTTAACCTCTTTCTAGCTCTCTGTCCCAACTCCCAGTTAACCTCTTTCTAGCCCTCTCTCCCCATTCCCAGTTAACCTCTTTCTAGCCCTCTGTCCCCATTCCCAGTTAACTTCTTTCTAGCCCTCTGTCCCAACTCCCAGTTAACCTCTTTCTAGCCCTCTGTTCCCACTCCCTGTCAACCTCTTTCTAGCCCTCTGTCCCCACTCCCAGTTAACCTCTTTCTAGCCCTCTGTCCCCACTTCCAGTTAACCTCTTTCTAGCCCTCTGTCCCAACTCCCAGTTAACCTATTTCTAGCTCTCTGTCCCCACTCCCTGTTAACCTCTTTCTAGCTCTGTCCCCACTCCCAGTTAACCTCTCCCTAGCCCCCTGTCTCCACTCCCTGTTAACCTCTCCCTTGCCCTCTGTACCCACTCCCAGTTAACCTCTTCCTAGCCCTCTGTCCCCACTCCCTGTTTACCTCTTCCTAGCCCTCTGTCCCCACTCCCTGTTTACCTCTTCCTAGCCCTCTGTCCCCGCTCCCTGTTAACCTCTTCCTAGCCCTATGTCAGCTTCTTCCTCCCCCTAAATCCTTTGTTCTCTGCCTTCTGTTATCTGCCTTCTGACCCGTTCTTTTCTGTTTGCCTCTCTGTTGTCTTTCTTGACTGGGGAAGCCGGGGAAGCTAGACACAGTAGTGTCAGGAGGACTGTAACTATTGGGACTTACATATCCGGTGAACCGAAAATTCAGTCATCATTCCATACATGAAATAGAGACATTAGTTCACAAGATACAGCAAGAGATGCTGAGGCTGCAGTGTACTAACGGCCCCTACAAGGCAGGAGATACTGCACAACTGGAAAAAAGGGTAGAGAACGTTTTCTACTCGTATAAATTTCGCTAAGTACTTGTACTACTTAAGTCCCTTGAACTGTTTTCCTTGAGACGTAGGCGAGAAAGGTACATCATAATCTAATCCTGAAAATTTCTGGAGGGATAGTGGTCCCAAATTTGCACACTGAAATTTCCTCCTTTGAAGGCAAGAGGCTTGGCAAATGGTGCAGAACACATCTAATAAAAAGCAGTGACGCGATGAGCACACGGAGAGAACTCTAGCTTTGGCCAGCAACTGGGAGGCCTAGTCAACAGCAAATCTTCCTGGCATTTATAAAAATCCATGACAAAATATGAAATTACTGCTTCTAAAAGATAATTGTCAAGTATTCTTTCGGAATATTGAGAAAAACTATTAAAATGCCTGTCACAGACAGTGGTACACAGCAAACTGCACAGAGAGGACCAGAATTCCCTACACACAATGGAAATGGGTGGTGCCAATGTGCCGTATTCTCAACCGACATTTGAAGCTCTAAACCCATCTGAACCATTCAGCGCGGATTGGTGGAGGTTCGATCCTCCGTCCGCCAAGCGCGAGGCATCACAAGAGTTGCCATGATCCCAGGATTCTTGGGAAAAGAGCCAGACAGCAGCGTTCTGCAGCATCCTCTACAATCTGCATCCTCATTATTTCAAATCGTCTATTCAACGATTTAGCAGTGCGTTTAATGCAGCTGTTAAGATGTTAAGTTTAAGAAATTATTTGACAGATGTTGTAAACATCTGAGCTCTCTCTTCCTCGAGGACATTGAGCATCATGCACACAACTTTCTTCAACGACCCAGATGTGTTTGGGTGATTGCCTCGGCTGGGAGATTACCTCAGCTGGATACATAAGAAAGTCGCAACACCGCCGAGGGTAATGAAGTTTCAGGAGGGGAAATTATCGTTAAGGAAAGCCTGGATACAATTAACGAAATGGGATACAGGGAGGGACTGGGGGGGGGGGGGAGGGAAGGGAAGGCAGGGAGATTAACGAGAACTTGACGACAGGGAACAGACAGCAAGAGTTAAGAGGAAAGGGATACTACACTCTCCCTCCCCCTCCCTCACCCACTTCATCTTCCTGTCTAGTACATTACTTTCACACCCTGATGTCTTGCCCTGATCTCTCATCTAGTTCTTCTAAATTTTCTTTTCTAGGTCTTCTTTTCATAATGGTTAATAGTTTCTTCATCTGATTTCTTCCATTTCCTTCTTTCACTCTCATGCATTTATTAATTTTTGTTTACATTTATAGGTTCTACAGGGTTAAAATTTACTTTTATTTACAAGCTTAAAGGTCTTCTAGCAATACTTTTGTAGTGAAGAGGATGAAGTAAGAGTTGTGGACCCGAGTTCAATTGGTCAAGTGGGTTTTTTTCAGTAATGTTTGTATGTTGTGCGAACATAATCCAGACGAGAATCACTCGAAGGATGAATGATCACTGACGAAGTGATGTCTTTGAGAAGAAAATAGCCATAGTGTAGTTACTGATGGCTACCAGTCTTGTGGTGTAAAAGTTGTCTTCAGAATGGAATCAAGAGGGACCTAGATACCAATATCGTTGTACATAATAGAACAGGCAGATTCCAGGCGAGAGATGAGCCATATTACAGGATTTCTACTACGTCCAGATGCAGGGGAAACGAGGGACATACTCAAAATTGAGAACGCACTAGGGCGTTGTATAGTTTTATGCAGCCACTACTGTCGACCAGGTACAAGATACGTAATACTGTGTCTTGTCTGCCTTACTTGCAAGATTCATCACATAATTCCTTATAGTTGCTGCAGTCACAACTCCTAGGATATCCATATCATCTCTGGGCTCTAAGACTCTGCCATTGTTCGCTGTGTCTTTGAAACCTAACACCTATTTCTGTGAAGAATGTTCCCTATTTTCCTGAAAGATTTTCACCATTGTTGAGAAGGGTGTTCCCCATTTTTGTGAGGGAGTGTTCACCATTTCTGCAAAATGATGTTCCCTATTTCTTTGAATAGACGTATATACAGACATAGAACACTGCTGTATTTATTGTTCAGTTTGAACCACCAATCAGGTGAGAGCATGCTTTCCCAGCCAAGGTGACATCACACCTGTCTGCCTGGCTGGGAAGGCAGACTCTCGCCTACTCTGGTTGAAATCACTCATTGCATTGAGTGGTTGTTGGTTGTCTCTTCATTATACCGCTAATTTATTATCTTAACTTTGTAAACATTGAAAATAAGTGAAGGAATACATGGGTAAAGTAATCTACATCTGCTGTGTCTGCCTTACCTTTGTTCTGCACTGTTCATAGCTATATAATGCTGGCTCTGTTTACGGCCAGTTGCTACACGCCATGAATTGTTGCCTCTGTTAGGAATACAGTTGTACAAAACGATTTTTTTTATAAAATACGATAGAAAAGGAGATAGTGTGTTTATTAAATAACGAACCAAACGTATTATTTACGTCTTATTAAATAACAAACCAAACATATTATTTAAGTCATATTAAAAGAATAACAGATTGCCTTAATGACTGATTTAAGAACTAGAACATAACGAAGAACCCGGGATATATACACCTCAAGGCATATTTCTCTGTATATATATGTTGAGAGTATAATCCATATTTTAAGGATTAAAGTATTCTTTTCCGGTGGTGAAAAGGCTGTGGGCTTTTAGCCAACCAGTGACATGGCACTACATTAGGCCTATCGGCCCATGCTAGGCAGGTCTAACTCATACCCGCATACCTGTTCATCCAGGATTTAAAGAAAATTTAATAATCAAGATTTACACTTATACTGGACTACAGTATAACTCGCTTAATAAACTCAGTATTCAAATTCCATAATTATCCATTATGTTCATTACGTTCACTTACGCAGCTCAGAAATGTTCATTCCTCATATGAACAACGATGAAATGTCTTTGAACATGATTTTCCACTCAACACGCTGATAAAACCAGAGATTCCGTCACATCAATTATCTCTTCGAGAAGGGTGAAATTCTCTTGATCCTAGGAGTCCGAGGTTTCTTCCTTCTACCCCCTGGATTAAACCCGTGTATCGCCCATACCTCAGGTGCTGTGTGACTCCTGCGGGATTAGCGCTTTCTGATGGAAAAGGCATTTTATTCTCAGACCCCGACTGGTGATGTAACACTGTGGTGATAACCCGGTGGTGATAGTACTGTGGTGATAGCCCTGTGGTGATAGCCCTGTGGTGATAGCACTGTGGTGATAGCACTGTGGTGGTAACCCTGTGGTCATAACACTGTGATAACCCTGTGGTGATAGCCCTGTGGTAATAGCCCTGTGGTAATAGCCCTGTGGTGATAACCCTGTGGTGATAACACTGTGGTGATAACACCTGAGGTTCGTCAGGAAGAGGAGAACAAGTCAAGGAAGTTCTTTCGCTACACTGTCCTCTCCCACACTCAACCTGTCCTCTCCCACCCTCAACCTGTTGTTGCAACCCCTGAATGGGTTACAATGATTATTATGTATATATATAATGTATATTATCTTTTCATATAATTTTATATTGCTTATATTTGCGATAATAGCTAAATCGTAAATATATTGCTTTATATTCTTATTTGACTTCTGTTGTTAGGATGTACATAATATGTGCTCAGTTCAAGTCTTGATTGTCAAACTACTGTAATTATCGCTTGTCGCTCGTTATACTGCCGGTTTCTGAGCTGTGCTGTCCACGGGGCTATCACGTGATCGAGATGGGGGGGGGGGGTCCTCACCTCTCGTGAAGTATTCAGTCTGCTCGAGACTCGCTTGGTGGTTGGACAGATTGTCTGTCTCATTATTCTTGTTAGTTCTGCAGAACTCTGTTCACAGAACATTGTATAGACTTCGTGATTTTCGACGTTGTAATGAGGTTGTGTGTCACATAGACACTCTGAGCATCTCAGGTCCCGAGCTGTAGCTTATGACCTAATTTGTACTGGTTTCTGTGTATTGTCACAGTCAGGGTTTTTCCTATGCTGAACTTAGATTCAGTAGTATGGGAGTTTTGTAACTTTCGTGGAGGATCTGCTGATGGTCCCTACTTAGTGTCGTTATATTATCTCCTTGATCCTGATTGTGTCGCAGTCGCTTGTTATATGGCTATTGGGCTTAGCATTCTTTTCATTGTTCAAGCAGACTGCTCTGGTTGCCAGTCGGTCAAGAAGTTATTTTATTTGAGGACTTTGTCAGTCACTTGTTTAAGTCTAGTCGAGTCGTGAACATAGCGAACTACTTAGAGCACTTACACACATACACACTTACTTGTACATATTTGTAATATCTTAAATGTTAATGTACCAGACGGTACTTAAGAATTATGAATGTGATATGTGCTTTCAGCACAATAATATTGAACTCGAGAGATTGATTTTATTTTGATTGCTGTGATTAATTTAATTTGATAATATACCTCTAGACTTAATAAATTTATTAAATTTTAATTTCTCTAGTTAGTAGCCTACCAGTTGTAATCCTGAAGCACTATTGAATCATACTGAATTCTAATGGATAATTGGACAAGGATACTGACTAATTGTTACGAAAACCCAGTAACAGGCTGAATGCTAGAAGGGCAGTCCTTTCTAGTATTCACTGGAGATCTCTAAGCTTTTAGAATCGCGTTTTTTGTAATACCTGTCCTCTCCCACCTTCAACCTGTCCTCTCCCACCCTCAACCTGTCCTCATCAAGTTGCAACACGAAGACAAATCACTGCTGTCAAGCTGAGGGAAACGGACGCGAATGCATTCATTTAGGACACTTTTGACGACGTTTCGGTCCCTGGACCTCGAACACTTCAAAAAGGTGTGTGAAAGGAGACAGGACTGTACTCAAGAGCGGGAGAGTGCAGTGGTGTTCCGAGTGAATTCACTCTTATACATTCTCCATGTTCTGAGAGAATATTTCTCTCAGTGAAGAGTTACTTCTCATTAAGTTCTACGTAAAGTGAAACGATGTCACAATTACAGAGTGCTCTGCACTCTGTATTTTCACTACTGGAGGCAGTACCCACAGCAGTCACTCAATACATAATCCGTCAGTCAATACGTAATGCGTCACCACGCACTTATTACCTCCCGTACGACTACCAAGCCTTTGGTAGTCGTTTCTTGCAACATGTCACTGTTGCAAGAAACAGTCAAACGGGCGACTCTTGACTCAGCCTTGAACAGTAGAAATACAACTTAAACTACACGAGCCGCGCGCAGTGGCAGCCCGTTTTCTGTACACGTGGCAGACTATTTTATCGTCTTTATAGTGTTTCCGCTGTAGCAATCTAACCTAAGCTAACTTGGAAATGGGCTGGAAACCCATGGGTTGCTGTGGTTACACAGACCTAATGATGCTGCGGCTACACAGTGCTATAGTTTGCCCATTAGTGGTACCTTTCCATTGACTACTGAATCCATTCAAAACTTCTTCCCCCGTTGTTAAGTCTTCGCTAAGGAAACTCGCGCACGAGAAATAAGGAAGATTTTGTGTCCATATGAAGCGTAAGAACGAAAAATAACAAAGTGCAGGGCAAAAATGAGTAATCTTTTTCTTGAATAAAGACACCATACAACGGTAACTCCGCCTCCTGCTTCTACTCACCTGACTACAGTATATAACCCACTTCTCCGCGCACATATTGTACATTTCTCAAGACTGATGGACTACCTGGAGGGTGTTTGGGGGGTCAACGCCCCCGCGGCCCATTCCTTGACCAGGCCTCCCGGTGGATCAGGGCCTGATCAACCAGGCTGTTACTGCTGGCCGCACGTAGTAGTAGGTACGAACCACAGCCAGGCTGATCGGGTACTGACTTTAGGTATCTGTCCAGCTAACTCTTGAAGGCAGTCAGAGGTCACATCGACTACAGACTGAGGGACTGATTATCTCAAACTACTCATTTTCCTCTGTAATTCTTCGTATTGGACTGAAGAAATTACTTGATAGCGAAATGTTTCCTTAATAAAGATTCCTGAATATTGCACAAGTGTCTCATTCTTCATCTTGTCGGTTTTCAAAACCATTTTCAAAATACCAGATACCTGCACATGAATCTTTCTCATTTACTTGTCGGTACTCTATACCATTAGGATAAGAAATGATACATGGATCAACCCATTGTAATAACAGGTTAAGACTTCTTAAAGGAATGTCGTGGTGTGGAAGCTGAATACCAGTAATATAGTGTACTTTACATAGATCAAGACTGTTATAAACAAGGATACTCCTGCACTCTCAACTCTTGCTTAAACAAGATTCAAGAACCTTCAGCAGTTAAATGAATGGGGTGTATCGATTTCTCAGGAGGCTTCAGTCTAAATACAGTGGAGATAGTAGGAGAATACAACATTAGGAGACAGTAGGGGGTTACAGCATTAGGAGACAGCAGGAGACAGACGTAGATATCAAGTGATCACTCTCAGCCTTGGTGTGTGTTCAGTTCCATAGCCTCGATGAATAACGGAGGTGGACACACCAAGACTGAGGAACTGGCCATCTCAAGCTTCTCCAGGCAGTGACTGACCACCTCATATATGTACATCGCCACGACATTTGCTCTCTCTCTCTCTCTCTCTCTGTATTTCGACTGAAAAACCTTACTGAGCAGCCGGAACGTCTTGTCATTAAAGATACCACACTGCTGCACGTCTTACTCATCCTGTTGCTGCAATGTGCTATTACTATTACACGGGTTTATAGTTAATTCTACGGAAATTAAACTAGTCATTATTTACTAATTTGGGGTCACTGAATACGGAATGATGCTTACAATTGCAAATTGGCTCCATAAAGATGTTGTCTTAAGTTGATTGTTTTATTCATGACTTGGAAAGGAAGATGAATAAACTTTACAGAATAAAGACTTGATTGAAATCCACAAGGCACAATTGATTAAAAAAAAAAAATTCTTTCAAGTCTCATCAGTAGCTCTTTTTTCAGGCTTCGTTCTATATTTTTTGGAATGGAAACAGGCTTGTCCAGAAAAACTTACTTAGATTTGGGAGTCTTTTTCTACAACCGTGACAGGATGATTCAGTCGAAATCAACACCCTGCTAACTGCAGTGTATCAGTCAATTCCCATTAGTTATACAAGAACAGATGTTAAATTCCTTTTTTTTTGTGTGTTTGTGGGTGAATATTATGGTCCATGGATTTGAGGGCTTTTTAGAACATATAAAAATAAAAATCGGGGAACACTGCAGCAGGTCTGCTGGCCCATACTAAGCAGGTCCCTTTTTCAAAAACAATTCCCGACCCACCCAAGTGTCTAACCCTTTCCCAAAGCCACTCGGGAATTTGTTTCGATACCTCAGATTCTAATCAGATCAAGTCCTTCCCATATATTTATCTAGTCACCTTTAAAAGATACCCAAGGTTTTAGCTTCTGCTACTCAACTCGGGAAATTATTTCACGGTATCGTAGATGGTAAGGAGAAAAATGCGTAAAATGCTTTCCATTTAATAACCAATTTTATCAAATACTAAAGCTAGTGGAAAACCTGCTGTTGTCCTATCAAAAAATGGGATGTAATGTATCTTTAAAGAAAGTTTTCCGACATTCGCACCTAGATTTTTTTTGGCAGCCAATTTGCGGAGCAGTCAGTGATAAACATGGTCAACATTTACATAAAACATCTCAGCCATGGACAAACATTCCCATCACTGTGATAAATGGGTTTGAAAACCTACAAGTTGAAGATTGAGACACTTGGGCAACATACAGGATTGAGACACTTATTGAACTTTCATCACTGTTAACAGATTACTACTGAACAATAACAAGAGATGCTCCAGAAGTGGAACACAAGCGAGCCAAAGAAGCGTCGGGTTGAGTCACTAAGATAATTTGTTACACAGGTATGTTACAAATATAATATATACATATATTCAAAAGGTATAAGTAAATTTCCTTGGAAACTTCACCCAATCGACTATGATTCTATACATTTCTAGCAACTCTTAAAACCTTAGCCAAATACTTTTCCTGCAAAGCACAAATCTGTTCAAAATTTCTAGAATTGTGTAATGATATTTGAGCAGAGGTACAAAATCAAGCTGTGAGGACAACTTGGGGCTGCCCTAAACTGCCAAAAATTTGTAATTAGAAATAGAACCAGAACCTGAACCTGCCCATCTTCAATAAGTGCCACAGGGTTACTGGTAAAAATAACATCAACAAAAACACCAAGAGATTATTAAAATAATCTTATGAATAATTATGAGGGCTGGTAAACAAAGTTATGGAAGCGAAAGCTACACTCAAGATCAAGTGGTTCATTGCAGTTTGTTGACCAGTCTCCATTGCATCTTGAAACGGTGACCCCCATGGCCAGTGTCCAGTCATTCCTGTGGTCCTCTAACCTGCTAGTCGTAATCCCATCTGATTCTGTGGCCAAGCTCCCATCTCCCACCATAATGAAGGAGCAAGTCCTTCCCTAGTCTCCCACCATAATGAAGGACCAAGGTCTTCCCTAGTCTCCCACCATAATGAAGGACCAAGGTCTTCCCTACTCTCCCACCATAATGAAGGAGCAAGTCCTTCCCTAGTCTCCCACCATAATGAAGGACCAAGTCCTTCCCTAGTCTCCCACCATAATGAAGGACCAAAGTCTTCCCTAGTCTCCCACCATAATGAGGACCAAGGTCTTCCCTAGTCTCCCACCATTATGAAGAACCAAAGTCTTCCCTAGTCTCCCACCATAATGAGGACCAAGGTCTTCCCTAGTCTCCCACCATAATGAGGACCAAGGTCTTCCCTAGTCTCCCACCATTATGAAGAACCAAAGTCTTCCCTAGTCTCCCACCATAATGAGGACCAAGGTCTTCCCTAGTCTCCCACCATAATGAAGGACCAAAGTCTTCCCTAGTCTCCCACCATTATGAAGAACCAAAGTCTTCCCTAGTCTCCCACCATAATGAGGACCAAGGTCTTCCCTAGTCTCCCACCATAATGAAGGACCAAAGTCTTCCCTAGTCTCCCACCATAATGAAGGACCAAAGTCTTCCCTAGTCTCCCACCATTATGAAGGACCAAAGTCTTCCCTAGTCTCCCACCATAATGAGGACCAAGGTCTTCCCTAGTCTCCCACCATAATGAGGACCAAGGTCTTCCCTAGTCTCCCACCATTATGAAGGACCAAAGTCTTCCCTAGTCTCCCACCATTATGAAGGACCAAAGTCTTCCTTAGTCTCCCACCATTATGAAGGACCAAAGTCTTCCCTAGTCTCCCACCATAATGAGCACCAAGGTCAGCAGTGCTTAAAAACTTGAAGAGGCACCATTGCTGGCTTGCAACATCCCACCAACACAGCAATTATTTTTTTAATTTGGCAGATTGAACGCAATCTACTGCTTCCCTTGTTTATATAATAGTTGCACAGAGGGAACAAAAGCAGTTTTCTCAGCCATGTATCATCAAAAAGGCTGGGGGGGGGGAGGAGCACATGTCTTGCTATAATGATCAGATGACCAAACATCAGGAGGGGGAGGGGAGGAGGTGGCACAATATCACTAGTACGATGTTATGGCAACTAATGTATCTGTCTGTCATCCACATAATTTCTATTTATTATGTCTTGCACTGGTGTAGCTTCATGCCCAGCATCACACTCTTCCTTATCTCCCACTGATGCTCTCCCGCTGTTGGCATGCAGAAAGGAATGTAGTGATTGCATCACCATCACAGCTGACGCCATCACCTTCGACTGTCGCTTCATGTGACACGCACAATCTAAATATAAATCTACATTAAAATAAAAACTAGCCTATAGTTACATGTACACACACACACACACACACACACACACACACACGAACAATGACTCGACCCCTGCAACCATAATTAGACGAGTATATACATACACACACACAACATATACATATATATATATATATATATATATATATATATATATATATATATATCTGTGTGTGTGTGTGTGTGTGTGTGTGTGTGTGTGTGTGTGTGTGTGTGTGTGTGTGTGTGTGTGTGTGTGTGTGTGGGGAGTAAAATAAAGATTAGATGTGAAAAGTGGGTTATAATAAGCGTGTATGCACCTGGAGAAGAAAGAAGTGTAGAGGAGAGAGAGAGATTTTGGGAAATGTTGAGTGAATGCGTGGGGAGTTTTGAATCAAGTGTGAGAGTAATGGTGGTTGGGGATTTCAATGCTAAACAAGTTAAGAAAGCCTAGGGAAAGTATGGATTTGTCAGTTAAAAACAGAGTAGGGGAGTTAGTAGATGGGGAGAGGGAGGTATTGGGTAGATGGCGAGAATATTTTGAGGAACTTTTAAATGTTGAGGAAGAAAGGGAGGCGGTAATTCCATGCACTGGTCAGGGAGGTATACCATCTTTTAGGAGTGAAGAAGAGCAGAATGTAAGTGTGGGGGAGGTACGTGAGGCATTACGTAGAATGAAAGGGGGTAAAGCAGCTGGAACTGATGGGATCATGACAGAAATGTTAAAAGCAGGGGAGGATATAGTGTTGGAGTGGTTGGTACTTTTGTTTAATAAATGTATGAAAGAGGGGAAGGTACCTAAGGATTGGTGAAGAGCATGTATAGGCCCTTTATATAAAGGGAAAGGGGACAAAAGAGATTGCAAAAATTATAGAGGAATAAGTTTATTGAGTATACCAGGAAAAGTGTACGGTAGGGTTATAATTGAAAGAATTAGAGGCAAGACAGAATGTAGGATTGCGGATGAGCAAGGAGGCTTCAGAATGGGTAGGGGATGTGTAGATCAAGTGTTTACATTGAAGCATATATGTGAACAGTATTTAGATAAAGGTAGGGAAGTTTTTATTGCATTTATGGACTTAGAAAAGGCATATGATAGAGTGGATAGGGGAGCAATGTGGCAGATGTTGCAAGTATATGGAATAGGTGGTAAGTTACTAAATCCTGTAAAGAGTTTTTATGAGGATAGTGAGGCTCAGATTAGGGTGTGTAGAAGAGAGGGAGACTACTTCCCAGTAAAAGTAGGTCTTAGACAGGGATGTGTAATGTCACCATGGTTGTTTAATATATTTATAGATGGGGTTGTAAAAGAAGTAAATGCTAGGGTGTTCGGGAGAGGGGTAGGATTAAATTATGGGGGAATCAAATTCAAAATGGGAATTAATACAGTTACTTTTTGCTGATGATACTGTGCTTATGGGAGATTCTAAAGAAAAATTGCCAAGGTTAGTGGATGAGTTTGGGAATGTGTGTAAAGGTAGAAAGTTGAAAGTGAACATAGAAAAGAGTAAGGTGATGAGGGTATCAAATGATTTAGATAAAGAAAAATTGGATATCAAATTGGGGAGGGGGAGTATGGAAGAAGTGAATGTTTTCAGATACTTGGGAGTTGACGTGTCGGCGGATGGATTAATGAAGGATGAGGTTAATCATAGAATATATATATATATATATATATATATATATATATATATATATATATATATATATATATACTACCGTCCTGCCAAGTGAGTGTGAAACCAAAGACAGTAATTGTTTTACGTGATGGTAGGATTGCTGGCGCCTTTTTTCAGTCTCAAACATGCAAGATTTCAGGTATGTCTTGCAGCTCTCACTTACACTTAGGTTCCACTACACTTGCATGTTCAAGCACACACCCCTCTGGGTTTTCTATTTTCTTACTAATTCTTGTTCTTATTTCTTATCTCCATGGGGAAGTGTAACAGAATTTCTCCTCTTAAGCCATGAGTGTCGTAAGAGGCAATTAACAATCCGGGAACAAGGGGCTAGTAACCTCTTCTCCTGTATACATTACTAAAGTTATAAAGAGAAACTTTTGTTTTTCTTTTTGGGCCACCCTGTCTCAGTGGGATACGACCGGTTTGTTGAATTATATATATATATATATATATATATATATATATATATATATATATATATATATATATATATATATATATATATATAAAAGAGGCCTTTAATTGACCCTCGTATAGAAAGATGTTTGACATTAGGTAATATATATTTTAAATATACAAGATACAATATAGGGCGTATTAACAGCAGTTAGGTTATGTATTGGTACATAAAAAGTTGATGGGTAGACTTCATAATGTGTATTTGTTCTTTAGAAGGTCAACAGATATATCAGATCACTATTTGGTTGTAGCGTCAGTGAGAGCAAGAGAGAATTGGGGCCAAGGAGAATGTCGTCAGTAAGACGGAAGTGAAAGTTTATAAATTAGAGGATTATCATCATGGGGGAGAGCTAAACCCGTAGGGATAGAAGGCATTCAAGCTCAGTTCAGGGAACTGGGGCAGATCTAATTCCCTAGGTCAAGAGGCCCTCACCAGCGTCTGAAGCATCCTGTGAGGGGTTATAAATTAATTAGAGATAGTAGGGTAAGATAAAAGCAACTGCTGGGTGAAAGATAGGCAAGGGAGAGTATAGGTAATGAGGTCGAGGAAGCCAGGGGTAGATTCAAGAATAGTGATAGTGTGTGTGTAGAAGAAGTTTGTGGATATAGGACGGTGGGTGTGAGAGGAAAGACGAACGAAGGGTGAAATGTCGATATAGAGTGAGATAAGAGAAAAAATTAGTATGTGAGAGATTTTTACAAAGCAGAAATTATATTAAAGAGGTGGAGTACATAAAGTGTAAGAGAGAGGTTACACGTGGTGAGGAAGTGTAAAAGGAGAACAAATAAGACGGGTGGTGAGGTTATCAAAAAAATTTGCTGAGAATAAGATAGCGTTTTGGAGTTAGATTAATAAGTTGAGAAAATCTAAGGAACAAATAGATGCTAATTAACAATTAAAAACAAACGATGGGGAGGTGGAGGTATTAGGAAGATGGAGTGAATAGTCTGAGGAACTGTTAAATGTTGGAGAGAGAGGTAATGATTTCATGCCTTGGGCAGGGAGATATAACATTCTTTAGGAATGTGGAAGAATCAGATGGGAAAGTGGGCAAGGTGCGTCAGGCAATGCATAGAATAAAGGGGGTAAAGGACCTAGGATTGATGGATTAGAGAGATCAGAGAACTTATATATTAGATCATTTAAACCTTAACCCAATGACAATGTTTCTGCTAATGATATATTGGGTTACGGTGTCTCCAAAACTCTGTTTCCATCAGAAGTGTTAACGAATTGTGCATGAAAGATGTAATACTCTAACATTTCTATTCAGTATTAACTTTCATGAATAACACTTAGTGTTACATAAGTGGAGAGAACCCAAGTGGTAACTTAGACGTGTTAACGGGATATGCAGTATTCATCACATTTGGGTGTACCAAGAAGGTTGTATTAGACCCCGGTCGCAACAGCACTTAAGCTTAGTAAGTGATTAAGTCTTGGTAAGGGTACTGGGCGAATCTTAGTCTCCAGTATAAATGGAAGGTAAAACGGTGCTTCCATCTTATTCTTATACCGTAAGTATGAAGGGTGTGTTCTCTTCCTGTGATACTTAAATCTCCATCTGGTTATAATGTATAATGTGGTCAAGAAGGTCGTGCCTTCCCATCCCCACGACACGACGTGCTTTCAGACCTGCTCACCTTGAAATAGTTGTACCTTACCTCTAACACTGTTGTCTGTTACACAGTTCAGTGTTGTTGGTGGTGGTGGGAACTAAATGTACCTCTAACAGAGAGAGAGAGAGAGAGAGAGAGAGAGAGAGAGAGAGAGAGAGAGAGAGAGAGAGAGAGAGAGAGAGAGAGAGAGAGAGAGAGAGAGAGAGAGAGAGAGAGAGAGAGAGAGACTGACTCCTACCTCTTTACAGACATTTTTTTTTTAACTATACTTTATCGTCTTTTCATCATGCAGATAACTTTCTCTTTTAATATTTTGGATATTTCATTGCAATATTTGTTTCCAAACAAGAAAGTCTTAAGTCAATGACTTAATTTTCCCGGAAATGTTAATAAATATACATTGCAATACTCTGAAATATAGTCTTTCTTACTGTTACGACTGACTTCATAACTTAAATAAAATGATCGTGGCACCTAAATGGCTGCTCCATCTGCTGTCTAGGGGCATTTAAATTACACAAGAAAAAAACAGCAACACTAGGGGGCAGCATGTACTCATACAAACTAAGAAGCATGAGTACAAATAATTAACGTTGTATAAGGACAATAACTCACCTATACAAAAATATATATATAAGTAATTTACATACAACTTACAATTTACTCCAGAAAACCACTACACTCCAGTTCACATTAGCTCACTACCACACTCCTACGGAGTTCAAATATATAAACTGGGAGCCTTTATGACCCCTCCCCCTCTTCCTTCTTGCCGGCTACTTAGCCTAGTTAAAATATTAAATACCCTCCTGAACACAGGCCCTCGCACACACACTTTCGGGGCCAGGAGCTATGACTCGACCCCTGCAACCACAAATAGGTGAGTACACTAGGGCTTTACAAATAAATGAGAGCACCAAAACAAACAAAATAGTATGCACTAAAAAAAACCTAACCAACACCACATACTCACACCGATACATCTTACTTAAACGACCATAATTTTTAAAGGGGTGGACCGGTAAGCCAGCGGAAGGCCTCGGTCAGATGACCAAAAGCTCCAAAGGCGGGTCATCATCTGACTAAGACCCGCGTCAGGAAACATTTGTCCTGTTTCCTGACGAACCTTACCTAACCTAACCTAACTTCATCTGCTGTGTGTAACCTACTGCCTAAACACACCTCGTCTGCTGGTGTCCTGGCCACTCTGCCTGTGACAGGAAGAAGACACGTCCCCTTCCTTGGAATAATACACGTCCGCCTTCAGTTCAATCTCGGTACTATAGAGCTTTTTATAAAATAATTTTAATATATATATGTCGTGCCGAATATGTAAAACTGGTCAATTAGCAAGAACTCATTTAAAATTAAGTCCTTTCTGAAATTTTATTTTATACGTTTAAAGATATATTTTTTTCATTAATGTTAATGTAACTTTTTCTAATTTTGCACCAAAAGAATCTTAGAAAACTTACCTAACCTTATTATAACAAGATTAATTTATTTTAGCTTAACCCAACTAAATATATTTTAGATTTGTTTACAGTAATTTAATAATAAACACAGTGAAATATATTTTTTTCGTTAAATTCAGAATGATTTTGGCGAAATTATTGCATACACAAATTTTCACTTGTCCTATATGGCAAGATGAGCGTTGCTATTTAAGCCAAGATCGCAAGTTCTGCCTATTCGGCACGACATATATATATATATATATATATATATATATATATATATATATATATATATATATATATATATATATATATATATAATGTATGTGTGTGTGTGTGTATGTGTGTTAGTTACCATTTTGTCCTAGGCACATGTCGATTAGACACTAGGCCTGTTTGTGTGTGTGTGTGTTTGTGTATGTGTCGTGCCGAATTGTGTGTATGTGTGAGCAGTGTGTGTGTGTGTGTGTGTGTGTGTGTGTGTGTGTGTGTGTGTGTGTGTGTGTGTGTGTGTAAGATTGTTCCTTCAGGTGGTGCTCAGGAACCAGCATCTTTGTGGTCTTGCAGGTGGTGCTCAGGAACCAGCATCTTGGTGTTGCAAGTGGTGCTCATGAAGCTGCATCTTAGTGGTGTTGCAGGTGGTGCTCAGGAACCAGCATCTTGGTGGTGTTGCAGGTGGTGCTCAGGAACCAGCATCTTGGTGGTGTTGCAGGTGGTGCTCAGGAACCAGCATCTTGGTAGTGCTACAGGAGGTGCTCATGAAGCTGCATCTTGGTGGTGTTGCAAGTGGTGCTCATGAACCAGCATCTTGGTGGTGCTTAGGAACCAGCATCTTGGTGGTGCTCAGGAACCAGCATCTTGGTGGTGCTCAGGAACCAGCATCTTGGTGGTGCTCAGGAACCAGCATCTTGGTGGTGCTCAGGAACCAGCATCTTGGTGGTGCTCAGGAACCAGCATCTTGGTGGTGCTCAGGAACCAGCATCTTGGTGGTGCTCAGGAACCAGCATCTTGGTGGTGCTCAGGAACCAGCATCTTGGTGGTGCTCAGGAACCAGCATCTTGCTGGTGCTCAGGAACCAGCATCTTGGTGGTGCTCAGGAACCAGCATCTTGGTGGTGC
>NC_091341.1:4153752-4213752 GCF_038502225.1 Cherax quadricarinatus
ACATAGGTAAACTGAAACCAAAATAAATCCCCGGGACCCGACAAACTGTTTTCCAGGGTACTTAAAGAATGCAATATGGAACTTAGTCAGCCATTAACGAGCGTGTTTAATGCTTCCATCCAAACTGGTGTTGTGCTAGAGATGTGGATGATAGCTAATGTAGTTTCTATATTTAAGTCCATTCCATCAAATTACCGTTCAATAAGCCTGACGTCTATAAGCAGGCAAATCATTGGAATTAATTATAGCTGATATTATTAGAGGTTATATTGATGGGCATAATTTGATTAAAGAGTCTTAGAATGGATTCACGAGAGGTCCTTCCTGCCTAACATATTTACTACATTCTTTAATAAAGAATATGATGATGTTTATTTGGACTTCAGTAAAGCCTTCGACAGAGTACCTCAGAAAAGACTTGAAGAAAAGTGGCAGCTCATGGTATAGAAGGTAAAATTTTAGCATGGATCGAGGCATGGCTTACCAACAGAAAGCAGTTTCCATTAATGGGGTCAAATCTGAATGGGGACCGGTCGCTAGTGGGGTACCACAAGGATCACTTCTAGGCCCAGTGCTGTTCATAATTTACATTAATGACCTTGATGAGGGAATTACAAGTGACATCTGTAAGTTTGCTGATGATACAAAAATAGGCCGCATGTTTCACTCTGAGGATGATATCAATGAACCCAGGAGAATTTGGGAGTCATGGTAAGCAGAAATCTAAAGCCAAGACAACAGTGCCTTAGTGTGCGCAACAAGGCCAACAGATTACTAGGATTTATTTCAAGAAGTGTAAGTAACAGAAGTCCAAAAGTTATTTTACAGCTCTATACATCACTAGTGAGGCCTCATTTAGATTATGCTGCTCAGTTTTGGTCTCATTACTACAGGATGGATAGAGATTCACTGGAGAACATACAGAGAAGAATGACTAAAATGATTTACTGTACAAGGAATCTTCCGTATGAAGATAAACTTGAGCCTCTGAATCTTCACTCTCCGGAGAGACGTAGAAGAAAGTTAAGACACTTGTGCAACATCTGGTTATCTTTATTGTAGACGTTTCGCCATCCAGTGGCTTTATCAATACAGATTCTTGGACATAATCAGAAAACAGAAGAACTATATACAAAAGATGAGGTAATCAGTCCCTCAGCCTTGAAGGTGGTGTTTAGAGCACCGTGGTTGTAGAGATTCTGAAGCACAGGCAAGGAGACTGGCGCTTATATAGGCGTCAGTGAGAGGGACGTGTAGCAGACGAGGGCATAGTCACTGGTAGGCGGGATTCCCCAGTGGAAGTAGATCCTACCCAAATTGATGGGTTAGTTGCAGTAGCCGTGAAGAAGGTGATGTAGATGTCCTCTGAACCAAGATTCCATAATGTTGCAGTGCCTGACAAGTTGTGCAAGACAGGTATACAATAAAGATAACCAGATGTTGCACAAGTGTCTTAACTTTCATCTTGTCGGTATTGTATACCTGTCTTGCACAGCAGAGACGTAGAATGAAGGAAGATGTCATCGAAATGTTTAAGTGGATGATGGGCATAAAAAAAGGGTGATATTAATAAAATATTGAGGATATCGAATCAGGTAAGAACGAGAAATAACGGATTTAAATTAGATAACTTTAGAATTAGAAAGGACATATTGGTTTTCTAACTGTTGTGGATGCGTGGAGCAATCTTCCGAATAGGGTGATCGAGGCTAGGACCTTTGGTAGCTGTAAGAGATTGGACAAATATACGAGTAGGAGGGGCTGGGTGTGATTGGAGTCGTGGGTATAAGAGTAACTTCTAGGGAAGCTTTGGGCAGTGGTGGTTTTGATAAGGACCTGCCTTGAATGTGCCAGTAGGCCTTCTGCAGTGTTCCTCTATTCTTATGTTCTTATACTGCTTATACAGATCATAGCTGAAGTCAATGACATACTATATTGAAAGTCTCTGGTTATGCAGAGCATTTCCCGCAACTTTAATTAATTTTGTCTCCCAGGACGCGACCCACACCAGACGACTAATACCCAGATGCCTACTTACTGCTAGGTGAAAAGGGACAGCAGTTTTTTTTTATTTTTATTAACACATCGGCCGTTTCCCACCAGGGCAGGGTGGCCCGAAAAAAAAAACTTAAAACTTTCACCATCATTCACTCCATCACTGTCTTGTCAGAGGTGCGGTTACACTACAGTTATAAAACTGCAACATTAACACCCCTCCTTCAGAGTGCAGACACTGTACTTCCCATCTCCAGGACTAACTTTTCCTAGGCCGACCCCTACTCTGCCTTCCCTCCACTACAGATTTATACACACTCAAAGTCATTCTATTTTGTTCCGCCCTCTTTAAATGTCCGAACCACCTTAACCCCTCTGAGCATTCACTTCTCTTACAACCCCATCTATAAATATACTGAACAACCATGGTGACATTACACATCCTTGTTTAAGGCCTACTTTTGCTGGGAAATAATCTCCCTCTCTCCTACATTTTCTAACCTGAGCCTCACTATCCTCGTAAAAGCTCTTCACTGCTTTCAGTAACCTACCTCCTATTCCAAATGCAACATCTGCCACATTGTCTCCCTATCCACCCAGTCATATGCCTTTTCCAAATCCATAAATGTCACAAAAACCTCTTTATCCTTATCTAAATACTGTTCACTTATATGTTTCACTGTAAACACTTTGTCTACACACCCCTACCCTTCCTAAAGCCTCCTTGTTCATCTGCTATCCTACTCTCTAGCTCAAGTCCCCTCGAGGGGGACTTGAGGTAGAGTTCGTCACGGCCACGCTAGCTGGAGATTCGTTTGTAAAAACTTGCATTTGTGGTCACAGTGGTGCCTATGCTAACCTTCCTATGGTGTAGAAATATACCTAGTTGGACGAATCTTATTGTGGCTAGCTGGCCCAGTGGCTAACGCGACGGTCTGGAGTCTTGAGACTCTCTGATCGCGGGTTCTATCCCCGCCCGTGGTATGGAATGTTTGCACTCTCTCTTGTCCCCTTTGCCTTTATACAAAGGAACTATGCATGCTCTCTTCCAATCCCTAGGTACCTTACCCTCTTCCATTCATTTATTAAATAACAGCACCAACCACTCCAGAACTATATCCCCACCTGCTTTTAATATTTCTATCTTTATCTCATCAATCCCAGCTGCCTTACCCCCTTTCATTCTACCCACTGCCTCACGAACTTCCCCCACACTCACAACTGGCTCTTCCTCACTCCCACAAGACGTTATTCCTCCTTGCCCTATACACGAAATCACAGCTTCCCTATCTTCATCAACATTTAACAATTCCTCAAAATATTCCCTCCATCTTCTCGATACCCCTAACTCTAAATTTAATAACTCCTCTCCCATTTTTATCAAATCCATTTGTTCTCTAGGCTTCCTCAACGTATTAATCTCACTCCAGCAGGTATCTTACGGAAACACGCCCCATATTTTCACCCGTACCGGGGATCGAACCATGAACACTAAATGTGTGAACTAAGTGCGCTGCCAACTGAGCTACGGGAGGCAGTACTCCCCTTCACTGCCCATCAGCTACACACCACATTCCTACACACACATAATCAAACCGAGAAAAAAAAAATCCTCAAGGTTCCTACTTGAAATTCAACCACGGTTCCGTCCTCGCCTCCGAGAGTCATAAACTTCCGTCATGTGGAGAGTAGCGGCGGCGGCAGCTACGGTAGCTGTAGCGCAGCTGTTACGGCGCTAGCAGAAACATCAGTGACAACAGTAGTGGAAGAGGACAATACAAAGCAAAGGTGAGGTATGAAATGTGTGTCTGTCTATTTGTCTCTGTATACATCTGTTTCTCCGTCTCTGTCTTATCAACGTCTTCATGTATTTCAACCTGTGGTAGATACAACGATCATCACCCACACTGCATATGTGTGCGCGCGCGCGCGAGCGAGCGAGCGAGAGAGAGAGAGAGAGAGAGAGAGAGAGAGAGAGAGAAAGAGAGAGAGAAAGAGAGAGAGAAAGAGAGAAAGAGAGAAAGAGAGAGAGAGAGAGAGAGAGAGAGAGAGAGAGAGAGAGAGAGAGAGAGAGTGTGCAGGACACATTGTCGCAAGAGAGTGGTAAGAACTCAAGCACCGAGCAGCTTCCTCGAAGACGATCTAACCAGAGTTATACCCACAGAAATCGAACGTCTCACAACCAAAACAAGACCAGGGCTAGATTTCCAGGCTGTCCCAGACGAAAAGAGAAGCCTCCTTACACCTGTTGCGCCTTTTTCACCTAAGTAATTAGGTACCTGGAAGTTATGCGGCTGTTATGTTATGCTGTAATATAACAAAGAACTGGACCTTGAACTGAGATATTAGATAACAGCTCTCAAGCCGTAAATTAAGGTGAAGTAGCCAAGTATGATAACAATGAGCTTGTAAATTGAACTAAGGAAGGATAAATGCTAACTTGTAAATTAAGGTGACGTTGAATAGCACTTCTTAGCCTGTAGTTGAAACTAAGGAAGGATAATTTCTAACCTGTAAATTGAGTTGCGGTAGGATAACACTTCATATCCTGCAAATTGAAATGCTTTAGCGAAGCAGTTTTAAGCTTGTAAATTAAGTTGTAGTAGGCTGACAACTCTTATCCTGTAAATTAAGTTGCAGTAGGCTGACAGCTCTTATCCTGTAAATTAAGTTGCAGTAGGCTGACAGCTCTTATCCTGTAAATTAATTTGTAGTAGGCTGACAGCTCTTATCCTGTAAATTAAGTTGTAGTAAGCCGACAGCTCTTATCCTGTATATTAAGCTGTAGTAGGCTGACAGCTCTTATCCTGTAAATTAAGTTGTAATAGGCTGACAGCTCTTATCCTGTAAATTAAGTTGTAGTAGGCCGACAGCTCTTATCCTGTAAATTAAGTTGTAGTAGGCTGACAGCTCTTATCCTGTATATTAAGCTGTAGTAGGCTGACAGCTCTTATCCTGTAAATTAAGTTGTAATAGGCTGACAGCTCTTATCCTGTAAATTAAGTTGTAGTAGGCTGACAACTCTTATCCTGTAAAATAAGTTATATTAGGCTGACAGCTCTTACCCTTTAAATTCAATGGTAAACATAACTCTTGGATACCTCTTCCAAACACTGTTTTAAAGAAATATGAACTATTTCGCGAGGTTGTCTCTGTTGGCTAGTTGATTAATGAGGTTTAAAACCTATCTACTACATAAGGAATCGTTGTCAGAGCAACATGTTGCGCTTTCCCTACTAAAAGAATATTTGAATTCCCAATAAATAAATTTAAGTAAACTCTACCTGGAGTTTACCTGGAGGGTGTTCAGGGGGGGGGGTCAACACCCCTTGCAGCCCAGTGTCCCTGACAAGGCCTCCCGGTGGACCAGGGCCTGACCAACCAGGCTGTTACTACTGGCCGTACGTAGTCCAACGTACGAATCACAGCCCGTCTGATCCTGCACTGACTTGACCAACACTGACACGCACCTCACTGACGACATTCTGCACTGCTTGAACAGATTCAACTCTATTTTGCCACCGAAGTGGCTAGTTTATTGTGCACTGCATAACCATCCTGTGGACGGCAGCGCAAGACCATAATACACAAAAATTTGGAATAGGCCTGAAAAAGATTAACAGGGGTACATCTGGAATTATTTCCACAGTTGACGTATCTGTTGCAAGCAAATCTGGGAAACTTTAATAGGTCTGGTATCTTATTTTCATTAGTAAGATATCTTGCTTGATCATTAAAGCAACGTTGCAGCAGCTGCGTGCAATCACCGTGCAGGGTGAGAGGGAGAGAGTGGTATAGGAAGAATGATGATAGGAAAAACAGCCCATATAATCCCTGTTAATAAGGTCTATTCTTTCAACGGGGCGGGTATGTCACTCTTACACTGGTGAGAAATATTAAGGGGGTAAGCTTTCAGTTTAGAGAGTAAAGTGAGGAATAAAGATAGAGCGAGAGAATAAAGTGAGGAATAAAGATAGCGAGTGAGAGAGTGAAGTGAGGAATGAAGATGGCGAGTGAGAGAGTAAAGTGAGGAATGAAGATGGCGAGTGAGAGAGTAAAGTGAGGAATAAAGATGGCGAGTGAGAGAGTAAAGTGAGGAATAAAGATGGCGAGTGAGAGAGTAAAGTGAGGAATAAAGATGGCGAGTGAGAGAGTAAAGTGAGGAATAAAGATGGCGAGTGAGAGAGTAAAGTGAGGAATAAAGATGGCGAGTGAGAGAGTAAAGTGAGGAATGAAGATGGCGAGTGAGAGAGTAAAGTGAGGAATAAAGATGGCGAGTGAGAGAGTAAAGTGAGGAATGAAGATGGCGAGTGAGAGAGTAAAGTGAGGAATAAAGATGGCGAGTGAGAGAGTAAAGTGAGGAATAAAGATGGCGAGTGAGAGAGTAAAGTGAGGAATAAAGATGGCGAGTGAGAGAGTAAAGTGAGGAATAAAGATGGCGAGTGAGAGAGTAAAGTGAGGAATAAAGATGGCGAGTGAGAGAGTAAAGTGAGGAATAAAGATGGCGAGTGAGAGAGTAAAGTGAGGAATAAAGATGGCGAGTGAGAGAGTAAAGTGAGGAATAAAGATGGCGAGTGAGAGAGTAAAGTGAGGAATAAAGATGGCGAGTGAGAGAGTAAAGTGAGGAATAAAGATGGCGAGTGAGAGAGTAAAGTGAGGAATAAAGATGGCGAGTGAGAGAGTAAAGCAAATGTTACAAAACTACGAAAAGTAATAAATATTAAAAAGGAATAATGTTTAACAATGTTTAGGTAAATATCAGAATAAGAGTGGAACTCGGAGTGTGTGTGTTAGTTACCAGCTGTCAGAGACACTTGTTTTTAGACACTTGGCCTGTGTGTGTGTGTGTGTGTGTGTGTGTGTGTGTGTGTGTGTGTGTGTGTGTGTGTGTGTGTGTGTACATGCACACGGACAGCTATACGCACACACGTCAGCTGTGAGGCGACAGACTAACACAGCCACAGTAACAGCAGACCCAAACTTTCCACTTACTCGGAGTGGGACTTGAGAGGCAGACAGAGGAGGAGGAAGGGAAGCAGAAATTGAGGGATTATTAGAGAGATTTAGGAAGGAAAGGGGAGAAAATGGAAGAGAGGGATAGAAAGACACGGGAGGCTGGATGAGAGAGATAACAAGCAAGAGAATAATGGATTTTTATTAAAGAGAAGCGTCTCCATATTGAGCATGATTAAATACACCCTCAGTGTGCTGCTATTTTATTCTGCACGATTTTTACACAGTGGGAACAAAATCCAGGTGTGTTTCCCTGCCATACTGCATCACACAGGGTGAGTCACAGATTGTGTCAGCCTGAGCTGGGAGACTTCCGTAGTGTCAGCCTGAGCTGGGAGACTTCAGTAGTGTCAGCCTGAGCTGGGAGACTTCAGTAGTGTCAGCCTGAGCTGGGAGACTTCAGTAGTGTCAGCCTGAGCTGGGAGACTTCAGTAGTGTCAGCCTGAGCTGGGAGACTTCAGTAGTGTCAGCCTGAGCTGGGAGACTTCAGTAGTGCCAGCCTGAGCTGGGAGACTTCAGTAGTGTCAGCCTGAGCTGCTGGGAGACTTCAGTAGTGTCAGCCTGAGCTGCTGGGAGACTTCAGTAGTGTCAGCCTGAGCTGCTGGGAGACTTCAGTAGTGTCAGCCTGAGCTGCTGGGAGACTTCAGTAGTGTCAGCCTGAGCTGCTGGGAGACTTCAGTAGTGTCAGCCTGAGCTGCTGGGAGACTTCAGTAGTGTCAGCCTGAGCTGCTGGGAGACTTCAGTAGTGTCAGCCTGAGCTGGGAGACTTCAGTAGTGTCAGCCTGAGCTGGGAGACTTCAGTAGTGCCAGCCTGAGCTGGGAGACTTCAGTAGTGTCAGCCTGAGCTGCTGGGAGACTTCAGTAGTGTCAGCCTGAGCTGCTGGGAGACTTCAGTAGTGTCAGCCTGAGCTGCTGGGAGACTTCAGTAGTGTCAGCCTGAGCTGCTGGGAGACTTCAGTAGTGTCAGCCTGAGCTGCTGGGAGACTTCAGTAGTGTCAGCCTGAGCTGCTGGGAGACTTCAGTAGTGTCAGCCTGAGCTGCTGGGAGACTTCAGTAGTGTCAGCCTGAGCTGCTGGGAGACTTCAGTAGTGTCAGCCTGAGCTGCTGGGAGACTTCAGTAGTGTCAGCCTGAGCTGCTGGGAGACTTCAGTAGTGTCAGCCTGAGCTGCTGGGAGACTTCAGTAGTGTCAGCCTGAGCTGCTGGGAGACTTCAGTAGTGTCAGCCTGAGCTGCTGGGAGACTTCAGTAGTGTCAGCCTGAGCTGCTGGGAGACTTCAGTAGTGTCAGCCTGAGCTGCTGGGAGACTTCAGTAGTGTCAGCCTGAGCTGCTGGGAGACTTCAGTAGTGTCAGCCTGAGCTGCTGGGAGACTTCAGTAGTGTCAGCCTGAGCTGCTGGGAGACTTCAGTAGTGTCAGCCTGAGCTGCTGGGAGACTTCAGTAGTGTCAGCCTGAGCTGCTGGGAGACTTCAGTAGTGTCAGCCTGAGCTGCTGGGAGACTTCAGTAGTGTCAGCCTGAGCTGCTGGGAGACTTCAGTAGTGTCAGCCTGAGCTGCTGGGAGACTTCAGTAGTGTCAGCCTGAGCTGCTGGGAGACTTCAGTAGTGTCAGCCTGAGCTGGGAGACTTCAGTAGTGTCAGCCTGAGCTGGGAGACTTCAGTAAGACAGTCAAGATATCGTCTGGTATTCCGTTTATTGGTTCATCAGGTACGACATCATCAAAGGTTTCCTCCCAGCAGAGCTGGAGGTCATTATTACACGGGAATTGTCATCTTATAGCATTGTCTACCCCATACACAAGATAAATGGAATTTTTATGATGTCTCCATGGAGAGAGAGAGAGAGAGAGAGAGAGAGAGAGAGAAAGATGAGAAGAGACAGGCAAGGGCAAGGAGGTGGTGTTGCTGTGTGCTTCTCTAAAAGTGTTCATGCCCAGCACATAGATGTTGCCACCCCTACACATCTTGAAATGATGTTCTTCAAGCTCTGTATAAACACTAGTACCTCTGTACTAGCATGTGCAATGTACAGACCTCAGTGGCAACACGCAGACCCTATCAACTTCCTAATGGAAAATATTGACTCCCTTCTGCTACAACACAACTGTCAACATATTATAATTGTTGGTGACCTCAACCAGCACCTTATACAGAGGGACTTTGATGACCTTCTTGCAGTGTTTGACATGAGAAACTTTGTTGATTTCCCTACTCATATCTCTGGCTCCTCCCTTGACCCAGTAGTGAGTGATCTGGCAGAAGGCATAGTCACTTGTCTACCCCTCGGCTACGTTGGATCGTCTGACCACAAGGCTGTTTTTACCACACTTAAGATCCCAACAGAACGAGGTGAGGAGTCCACACGCACAACCTGGCTATGGGAAAGAGGTAATTGGCCAGCCCTTTGCTCTGAGCTCGCCACCACCGACTGGAATGCTCTTCTCCAGGGGGATGTTGACAACCAAGTGAAAGCCTTCACTGGACACATCCTTAATCTGCAACAAGAACACATTCCTCACCGGCAATATGTGACAAAGCCTACAGATCAGCCTTGGTTTGGCTTTCGTTGTAGAGAGGCTGCTACTGCTAAGTACAAAGCATGGCGAAGGTATAAGAGACATCCTACCACCTATAACAGGAACTTGCACATGCAAGCCTGTAGACATATGGGTGATGTTCAAAAGTGGGCCATTGCTAAATGGGAGGTGGACACTAAAAGAAAGTTAGCATCAGGTAGGGTAGGCTCCAAAACCTGGTGGTCCCTGGTCAAGGACAGAAAAGGTTATCTGCCTGATGAACTTATTCCACCTCTAAATCGACAGGATGGGACCACCTCTACTAGTAGTCAAGAGAAGGCGGACCTCTTTGCTGAACACTTTGCTACCAAAATGCAAGTTCCTGATCCAGCAAGGGACCCTCCTTGGCTAGCTGCAAGAACTGTGTCAAAACTGTCAGTGGTGACAATAAGGCAGGAGGAGGTGCATTTCCTTCTTAAATCACTTGACCAAGAAAAGGCTGTGGGCCCAGACAAGTTGAGCCCAAGATTGTTGAGAAGATGTGCAGACCAGCTGGCAGCACCTCTAACTCGCATCTTTCAGCACTGCCTAGTACAGGCAAGAGGCAAATGTAGTCCCTGTTCACAAAAAGAAGAGCAGAGCAGAAATCAGCAACTACAGACCAGTGTCATTCCTGTCAATCACTGGTAAGATCCTTGAGACAATAATCTCAAGACAAATGACAGATTTTTTTGACTACCACTCACTACTTTGTGATCGTCAATATGGCTTCAGGAAAGGTTACTCTGCTGCTGATCTGTTGTTAAACCTCTCCACTAAGTGGCACCAGTCACTGGATGAATCCAAAGTCAGCTGTGTGGTAGCACTGGACATTGCTGGCGCTTTCGACCGGGTGTGGCACCAGGGCCTCTTAGCAAAACTTCAAGCACTGGGAATTGCAGGCTCTACGCTATGTCTCCTCAGTGATTACCTTCATGGTAGATCTCTAAGTGTAGTCCTCAATGGAACGGAATCAGCAAGGCATCCTATTGGGGCAAGCGTTCCACAAGGAAGCGTGCTGGGTCCACTGTTATGGAATGTCTACTTCAACGACCTTCTTCATCTCATCCCAGAATCACATGCATATGCAGATGACTGTACACTGACATTCACTTATCCAAGAGAAGAAATGCCAGCTGCTCTAAGCTACATCAATCACCAGCTGAGAGCTATATCAGCTTGGGGAAATAGATGGCAAGTAACATTTGCACCTGAGAAAACGCAAATGATGATCGTCTCTAGGCACCATGATGGTAATGCTGGTGCAGTAGTAAGGATGAATGGGAGGATGTTGGCACCTGGAGAAGAAGTTGATATCCTTGGGGTGAAATTTGACTCCAAACTAACCATGAAGAACCATGTTGTAAATCTTGCAAACAAGGCAGCCAGGAAGCTTACAGCACTTCGCCGTATCTCCCATCTGCTTGACAGTAGGGGTTGCAAGATCCTGTACGAGGCACAAGTACGCTCACACCTTGAGTATGCTCCACTTTCTTGGTTTGCCTGCCCCCCCTCTCATCTGCGACTGCTTGACAGAGTAGAGAACAGAGCAAGACGTCTCATCTCTCGCCTGGACCCATCCTGGATAGATCTGTCATTTCAGCAGAGCCTTCAACATAGGAGGGATGTGGGTGGCCTTACTGTTATGTACAAGGCCAATATTGTCAAAATACCACACTTGGATCCACTTCGAGGACAGCGTGAAACAAGCTTTTATGCCACAAGACGGGCAGAAAGCAGCAACTTCACTCTGGCTGTACCCTTCTCCAGAACATCACTCCATCTGAGATCATATATACCCAGGATGACTCGAGTATGGAACACATTCGTACAGCATAATGATGTCAACGAGATAAAGTCAGTTGATCAAATGAAAATGCTGGCCCACAGATGGCTCCAACTTCATCCTGTCCCGTACTTGTATGTCTCATAACAATAAAAATGCTTTCAAATGAGCTGATGTAGGTAACAGCTCTTAGCTTGCCAATAAAGTTAGGAATCCTTAACCTGTAATATAGCTGTCAATAAAGCTAGGGATCCTTAACCTTGTCAAACCCTGTGTAAAAAAAAAAAAAGAGAAAGAGAAAGAGAAAGAGAGAAAGAGAGAGAAAGAGAAAGAGAGTTTTACGCTTTCCAGTTTAATAAATTTTCTCGTGGCTCGTAAAATAGCTTTGAATATTGAAAATCCTTCGGTCTAAATAACTTTCCATCTTCAAACTTTTGCCCCCTTCTACTTGACCCTTTCTACCTTCCCTCTTTTTTTTCAATTTACTTGACCCATCTACCTTCCCGTCTACTTTGCCCTTTCTACCTTCCAATTTATTTCTCTACCTCCCCATCTATTTTACTCTTGAATATTCCCTTTAGCTTTTACCTTCCCCTCTACCCTCCCCTCTACTCTAACTTCCCCATAACTTGTCATCTACTTTACCCATTTGCCTTCCGTCTACTTTCCCCATCTACTTTACCCTTTATCCAATACTGCTCTCGTTGTGGCTTGTTCACTCACAGGATGAACGCGCCACAGCCTCAAATCCTCGATTCTCAGGGTAAAAAAACATCCTGAGAGTTCCTTTCTGTGGGATGTGTAGATAACAGCGGTTGATTAGGGGAGATGCTGTTGGATACCGGTAGATACCTGGGAATGCTGATATATACTGGGTAATACTGGGAGAAAAAAAAGATGTTGCTGGGAGGTAATGGAAGATTCTGAGAGATTCCGGGAGATACTGGGGGATTCCGGGAGATACTGGGGGATTCCGGGAGATACTGGGGGATTCCGGGAGATACTGGGGGATTCCGGGAGATACTGGGGGATTCCGGGAGATACTGGGGGATTCCGGGAGATACTGGGGGATTCCGGGAGATACTGGGGGATTCCGGGAGATACTGGGGGATTCCGGGAGATACTGGGGGGATTCTGGGAGATACAGGGAGATTCCTGGAGAGACCTAGAATACTAAGGCCAACAAGAATAATTCAGGAGAGAGATGTTTTGACGTGTTATCTGAGGGACACGACACCATTGTTTTTAGATTTGGGCATCTGCTGACTCACGACATATATGACGGAGGAAGAAGTCTGGAGAAGGCTGTGGAGTGTAGGAAAGTGAGGGAGAAGTCAGTAAGGTCTGAGGTAGAAGACAAAGACGTCTCCTGGCTGTTGGGTGACAGACAACAGTAGTAGTAGTGAGTTACGACACTGAGGCTCTGAGTGGACAGCTAAAGAACAAGTGGAATCATTGGCCCAGTACGTAAGTACGTCACTACCTACCTTGAAAACTCATTAATATACAAGTATATTCTTTTATCTGGAATTTTTATTTAATCCCTAAGAAATATTTTTGTTTATGTATAATTGTCCTGCTAAACCTAGTAAAGTATATTACTGAAATGTCTACCCAGAGAAGAGGATGTTTCACACCACCATCCAGAAAGTGGTAATCTAAGTGGCTTGGCAAGTGGAGAATGAGTTAGACTCTTTCTCACATGGTTAAGTGGTTAACCGGTTGCTCAGGACATGAATTTGGTTAAGTGGTAGAAAACTATAATTGTAATCCATTTATAAGTGGCCACTTAATTATTTACTAATTAGCTCTGCCAGGAATAATTAAAAAGGACATTCATTACCCCTAGGACGACTCGGAAGCTACTAGTAAGTGCTAATGAACACTGCGAGACACTGAGGGTTCTAGAGACATTCTGGAGAATAGCGAGGACACTGAAGTATTCTCTGACATGATGGTGAATACTGAGGACACTGATAGATACTTGGGCGGATACTTGGGGATACTGAAGGATTTTGGGAAGATTCTGGGGAATACAGTGAAGGATATTGGGAAGTACTATTTTTCCCTCGACCATAACAACATTAATCCCAGGGAGATCTATTTCTTGAAATAGTCCAATGTTATATCCGAGTATGCTGTACCCGGCGAGGACAAATGTTAAAATATGATAATTTTAATAAGAATTTATTGTTAATATTGAGTAATATGTAAAGTAACATTCATAGAAGTGAATGTGAGGGTTGTCACAATCCTGGTAGACAACCCACGAGGGTTGTCACAATCCTGGTAGACAACCCACGAGGGTTGTCACAATCCTGGTAGACAACCCACGAGGGTTGTCACAATCCTGGTAGACGACCCACTAGGGTTGTCACAATCCTGGTAGACGACCCACTAGGGTTGTCACAATCCCGGAAGACCTACGAGGGTTGTCTCAGCCCTGCTAGACGACCCACGAGGGTTGTCTCAGCCCTGCTAGACGACCCACGAGGGTTGTCTCAGCCCTGCTAGACGACCCACGAGGGTTGTCTCAGCCCTGCTAGACGACCCACGAGGGTTGTGTCAATCCTGCTAGACGACCCATGAGGGTTGTCTCAGCCCTGCTAGACGACCCACGAGGGTTGTCACAATCCTGCTAGACGACCCATGAGGGTTGTCACAATCCTGGAACACGACCCACGAGGGTTGTCACAATCCTGCTATTCGACCCATGAGGGTTGCCACAATCCTGCTAGATGACCCACGAGGGTTGTGTCAGTCCTGCTAGACGACCCACGAGGGTTGTCTCAGTCCTGCTAGACGACCCACGAGGGTTGTTTCAGTCCTGCTAGACGACCCATGAGGGTTGTCACAATCCTGCTAGACTACCCATGAGGGTTGCCACAGTCCTGCTAGACGACCCATGAGGGTTGCCACAATCCTGCTAGACGACCCATGAGGGTTGCCACAATCCTGCTAGATGACCCACGAGGGTTGTGTCAGTCCTGCTATACGACCCATGAGGGTTGCCACAATCCTGCTAGACGACCCATGAGGGTTGCCACAATCCTGCTAGATGACCCACGAGGGTTGTGTCAGTCCTGCTAGACGACCCACGAGCGTTGTGCCAGTCCTGCTAGACGACCCACGAGGGTTGTCACAATCCTGCTAGACGACCCACGAGGGTTGTCACAATCCTGCTAGACGACCCACGAGGGTTGTGTCAGTCCTGGTAGACGACCCACGAGGGTTGCCACAATCCTGCTAGATGACCCACGAGGGTTGTCACAATCCTGCTAGACGACCCACGAGGGTTGTCACAATCCTGCTAGACGACCCACGAGGGTTGTGTCAGTCCTGCTAGACGACCCACGAGGGTTGTCACAATCCTGCTAGACGACCCACGAGGGTTGTGTCAGTCCTGGTAGACGACCCACGAGGGTTGTGTCAGTCCTGCTAGACGACCCACGAGGGTTGTCACAATCCTGCTAGACGACCCACGAGGGTTGTCACAATCCTGCTAGACGACCCACGAGGGTTGTGTCAGTCCTGCTAGACGACCCACGAGGGTTGTCACAATCCTGCTAGACGACCCACGAGGGTTGTGTCAGTCCTGCTAGACGACCCACGAGGGTTGTCTCAGCCCTGCTAGACGACCCACGAGGGTTGTCACAATCCTGCTAGACGACCCATGAGGGTTGTCACAATCCTGCTAGACGACCCACGAGGGTTGTGTCAGTCCTGCTAGACGACCCACGAGGGTTGTCACAATCCTGCTAGACGACCCACGAGGGTTGTCACAATCCTGCTAGACGACCCACGAGGGTTGTCACAATCCTGCTAGACGACCCACGAGGGTTGTCACAATCCTGCTAGACGACCCACGAGGGTTGTCACAATCCTGCTAGACGACCCACGAGGGTTGTCACAATCCTGCTAGACGACCCACGAGGGTTGGCACAATCCTGCATGATGAATATTATCAGGTTTGAGTCTGGGGAAAAAACGCTTTTAGCTCCAGTTCCTCGACTAAAGAGCTCTTCACCGGTAACAAGGCACTCTTTAAAAGTATTATTTTAAGCACATCTTGTACACGAAATTTAATAACTATTTTTTAAGTAATAATGATTTTAAAGTAATAATGGAGAAGTTACTGTGGCAACGTTTCACTCTCTAGGAACTTCGTGTTATTTGTAACTGCTTGACAAAGCTCCTGGAGAGCGAAACGTTGTCACGGTAAAATGTAACATTTGTTACATCTATTTACATAACATAATCTATTTGGTATTTTATGTAAGGTGCTAAACCCGAGTGGGTTACCTAGCATTGATTGTGGAGGCTCGATCACCCGTCTGGTGGACGGAACGATGCTCTCACAGCCAGGATGCTACTCTGTCGTCAGGTAAATACCCGCTAGTTACCCCGGGATGTACCTGGCTACCTCCGCTGTCTCACAAGGTTAGGTTAGGTAAGGTTTATCAGGAAACAGAATAAGTGTTTCCTGACGCGGCTCTCAGTCAGACGATGGCCCGCCGTTGAAGCTTCTGGTCATCTGACCGAGGCCTTCCGCTGGCTTACCGGTCCACCCCTTTAAAAATTATGGTCAGCTATAACCAATTAGTTATATTTTAACTCTACTGTCCCACAAGCTGGATACAAACGAGTCTGACAGAAATGCTCTGCATAACCAGGATATCATCACAGTGTTAATTCTTTCACTTATTCTTTATCATATGTATACTGTACCTTCTTACGGTCATACACAGCTGATGGTATACAACGGTAGAATATATCGATGGTATGAAAATAAGACAATTCTCTATATGGCATTTAGTTGGGAAAGTGATGGGCGAAATTTTTTCACATTAAAATGCTATAATCCGCATTGTGTGACTAATTTGCATATTCACATGCATTGTCGACAACAGTGAAGAAAGACAAACCGTACCACGGGTGGGGTTAGAATCCGCGATCAGAATGTCATAAAATTCCAGACCGGCGCCTTAGCCACTGGGCCAGCTAGCTACAATAACATTCATCCAATTCTTCAACACGTGTCTTATACACACTGAGATACCAATGATCACAGAATACATCAGGATATCTCTGAAAGGATACTTTGTCCACTGCTTGTCACACGTTGCTCCATAACAGCTTAATCTCCGTGTCTTCTTTCTTTATTGCTTCTACCTCTCTATACAGAGTATGAGAACACTCCTCTCCCCCTCACATGGTATTGCAATAACCAAGAATACTACAGAAACTAACAGTTAAGTAGCACTGAAATTTGAAGAACGCCTTGACAGTGTAGGCCATTTTGCCTTGTTTTGGAAAAAATATATACAACATACACACACACACACACACACACACACACACACACACACACACACACACACACAAACACAAAATTACGAGCAATGAAAGCTGTCATGAATAAAACGCGTATGACAAACATTGTCATAACAGTTTAAAATAAATCAGTCAAAAATCCAATCATATTGTTAAAGTGAAAATTCCTTCTTAAAATTTCACTAGATCCCTACAGATAACTTGGTAACTCTCAAAAACCATGACGAAAGCGAAAAGGATGGAGCCGTGTGTAAACAGTTAATGTGTTGCACAGTCAGCTGTATGTCACAAGTTACACAGAAGCAGAGGTGATAAGATGGCAATGGGTGAGATGTGTGTGATCGATTGTCAATGGACATATTCGTCTGAAAGTGATGCTTCATGCTGAAGGAGAAGGGCCAACCACCCACGTCCTGCTAAACCCGGTGTAACTTTCTTCTCGTCTGTAGGGCCCACCGGGCCTCCCACTTTCCAAGGGCATCTGTGTAGGTGGCCCAAGAAATCAATAACTCACAAATCTGGAATACAGCGAGGTCATCACAGCAACCTTCGCCTAAGCATCTGCCGATTTATATCCTGAAATACTAATATGACACAGGCATCAACAGAACTCCACATCGTTGAGACACTAACCACTCTTAAATCTTTTGGATCACAGAGTGGATAGAGCAACACTAAGCCAGGGTAAACAGAACATATTACCAATCTGAATACACATGGAACAGAGATCCAACTAGACTATCAGCACGAACAAAATCATGCTCCAAGAAATTAACCAAGATGATCAACAAGACTCGACACTAAGAGGTCCATATCCGCTGCCTATGAAGATAAATCTCAGGCACTGTCCAAGGAGGGCAGGTAGAGAGGTCAGTTTCTCTGACTGCAGATAACATCAGGAGAGCAGCTTGCATTCGAATACCAAACAATACAGAAAGTCTCACATGCTTGACAAAGAAGTCTCCCTTTCTTCTGCAAAAATATGTGCTCATGCAGTGCCATATATGGCAGGTATACTCCAGCATGGATTGGCACAAAAGCAAAGGATGGTCCTTTAGGTATGGTGAGAGAACATGTTAAGAATGTTTAGCATCCACAAAACATTCACTCTGGGAGTCTCACGTAAGGCCATGATCAAAACCCATCCCCAATAACGTTACCTGCTGCACACCACTAAACTACACACAGTAAACAGGTTGTCGAACCAAGGACTAAAATAAACAGCAAACGTCTTCCACAGGGAAGACCAGCAGCTGCTGAAGCAGCATCAATATTATGTCCACTGCAGAGTAGTATATTGCAAGATCTTTCCCATACAAGGAAGCCTTGACTGTCATGGGGAAACACTGCTCTGATGGACTACTACTTTCCTCAAAGGTAATTCCCATGAGTAGCACGAACCAAATCTCATTTTCAGCGATCTGCTAGTCAGAAACTTTTGCAGAAACCGAGCAGATGGATTCATCTTCCCCGAGCATTGGTAACAACTAGAACCACAGAAAGTCCCGTCACACTTGATGATCACTCACGCTATGGGGCTTGCACTTTGAGGTCCTAGGGCAACTTGCCATTTTTAACCCAATATTTGCAACTGATAGCGATACCAGTGAGAGAGTGTTCGTTCAGTTCCGACCACGGGAGTAATGTTGATTTCGTTACGACCATGGAGAAATTACGTGGGTTCAACTCCGACCGAGGGGGATAGGGAGAAATATGTAGTGGGTTCATTTCTGATTAGTAATGTATAACCTGAATACTGAGCGAATGTGCTGTAATTAGGGTCTTTACTAAGAACACACAAACATAATATTCATCATGAGAAAACTAAAATAATTCTATGAATTTTCTATAAGAATACATAACTGGATGTCAGTTGTGGCCATTACTGACTGTCAGCTGACAGAGTCAGAATGACCCCATGTAGCCTATGTTTTACCAGGAGCTTTGTGTGAAGCCTAAGAAGACTCAGCATCTCTAACTCATAATTCTTTAGTCAAATTCTGAACATCACCTGTGAAGCATGGGCTATAAAGTGAGAATGGACTTCCGCAGTCACAAACAGACGAACAGCTTGACCAGGCGATTGATGCTGAAATCTTACCTTCTGTATCGTGGCCAACTCGCAGCAATCCTTACCTAAAGAGACAAGAGATTATTAAAAAGAGTTAAATACAAAAATTACAAAATTATACGGGATACTAAATTTTTGTTTAGTGTGTTCATACTTGATATAAGTGGATAACAACACTTGTGCACAGTTCTGGACAGTAACTAAAGGAAACTCGAAACTTAGAGTGGCTTCAACAGTCCTGATGATAAATGCACTTGTGAACTGATCAAACCTCTGATGACAAAATGGTTCCGGAATTGTAACCAAGTGTCCTTTTCCACAGTTTGTTGAGGTCACCAGACCATTTACAACCAATCCTTGCTAATCATACCTGAGGATGCTCCTACGACTTCTTTAAAGGAAGGAGGGTAAATGCTAGTTGTGGTAGGCAAATTAATGCTTACCTAATTAACAGATCATGTTACTGGTGCCACGATACATTCGTGATGTTTCCTAACAAAACACCATCATAATCACACTTAGTCTCAAACAAATTTTCCAAATTAAAGTTTCGTATTTGTTCCACATGAATTAAGAGAAATATGAATGGAAATAAGGAACATTTCTTGGATTTTTAATTATGACTGAAAACACTTCTTGGTCATGCAGTCTTGTTCTCTCTCTCTCTCTCTCTCTCTCTCTCTCTCTCTCACTATCCTTGGTCTCTTATTCTGTGCTCCCGTGTAAAGTATATTTATTCTCTTACATTTTTGTACAGTTATCTCGCACTTAAATTAGCTGCCTCCAGCTGCCTCTTAGTCTACATTTTCTTCTCACAGCTCCTAAGTTATTATATTACTTTGTACTCTCTTTATTAAGAAGCTTAGTAAAGAATTCTTAACCTAATTTACCTCCATCTCGTGTATATACATATACATTATATATATATATATATATATATATATATATATATATATTATTTAAAAATGGGACATTAGTTTCCATGTGATATTTCTTGAATGCCTCTTCTGATCGACTTCAAACCTTCAGAGCTCACTGGAGCTTAACTGGAAACGTGCGCCTCTTACTATTCTTTTTCTTGAGAACGTTGAGGTATAGGCTACCATGTTTACAGGGCACAGAGGATACCTTTCTCTGGTCGTACACTGAACAAAACACATCTATGTATCGTTTAATTTTAGTAATACCAAGATTAATAGGTGTATAGCACCTATTATTAAAAAGGTAAACAGAAATCACGACTATTTCCATTACTGATAAAAATTTGGTTGAAAGGTTTGAACAAGAAATAGTTCATTTATATATTATGTGCATTATATATTTGTCAATTTAACTATATGTAGAAGTCCATCCTAAGAGAAACATTAACTCCAGTTCTGCTGGAACGAAACCTCTGAAGGTGTCTATTGGCTGGAGTCACGGACAGCTGATGTATAATACAGTATACAAGAGGACCATGTGTCGTCTGCATTTCAGTTGACAAGTGACAATAACAACAATCTGAGGAACCAGCAGAAGTGTCTTTTGTACATTCTGTAGTCAAGTCGGTACAGCCCAGGACTTGAAAATTGCAATGATAATGGTTCGCTTCGTAGTACATCTTACACAGGCTCTTTTTCATTAATATGTCGAGATTTATTTCTGCAGTAGCTGATGAACCCATAGTGGAATGCTTGACGATAGCCTCATTGTCCCATTGAAGTCTCCCGGCTGTGGCTGCCAGATTCATTACCTCGTATACGAACCCCGTCCTGTGTGATGAAATATGATTGGGAAACATAGCTAGCACTTGTTCCCACTGTGTAACTATCATATAGAATTGGGTAACCACACGCTGCGGGTTCTCCCACCATACAAGTCTCAGATTAAATTGAGTAGCCATGCACTTCGGGTGTTCCCACCATGTAACTCTCATACATGCTAGGACAGTCACATACTGTAGGTTTTTGCACTATAACTCTCATGTATAATACGATAACCACATGCTACAGGTATTCGTGGAGAGAGTTGAAAGACTGTACGGCTGATCCTCACCTCACCTCGTGGGAGAAGCCCCAGAGATCCTCACACCTCGTAAGGCATAAATATAATCATAAATGAGGCTTTATATATGCACATGACTTCCCAAGCGCGGGACCTTAATGAGTCTTTTGTGGAGGAGAGTTTATGTATGTGATGCACTGCCTCGCTAAAGTGTTTGACGCACCTCGTCACATTTCTTGAGGTGTTCGTTAACATACTTTCGATTTCGTTAAGATAATTTTTTACAAGGCCATTCAAGATACCACTCAATGCTTCTGCAATTCGCTCAGTAATTCACTTTTTTTTATAGTCTTCTGCACTCCCTCCAGACACCACTTCCACCATCATAGAAAGAAGATACTGGACATTTTATCTTGCCATCTCAGGTGAACGACAAAGACAGTCAACGAATTTATGTGCTACCTCGCTGCAGGTCACATTAATTATGTTAGGTTGACATTCTGTTATCAGATCAATGTATAAGTTGCGTAGAGAAATCCTGGAGAGATTTCTCAAGGAGGACCACTTTCAACGTCACAAAGACCACTGAGTGGTGTACGGACGAACATTCATCGCTATGGTGATGGTCCATCCAGGTGATCTAACACTGAATAAGAAAACTGTCCGTGTGTTGGTCTTAAGTCCGTGCTTCCGTAGCTGTTTAAAGTCAAGCAGGATTTGAAGAATGCACCTTCTGAGAATATAACTATCCACAAGGAAGAGAGAACATCACTGATCATAAACACAACTGACAGGCAGCCATTGGGGAAAAACTGATAAAATGCATTGATCCATATATTTTGGACGTGTATACCCAGAAGGGGTAAATGTAAATGATGCCGTAGATGTGGGTAAAAAAAAAAAAAATATGCATGAACCACAGAATGGGTGGAGATCGAACCCATGGCAAGCCACAACAATTCCATCAACTCCTGGGGGATGTTAGATCAAGGGCAGAGCCAGAGTTCTGCTGAACAGTTTGAATCCAGATCAATATTCACAAGGGTGATGGTACTTGTCAAATCTTGTGATAGCAATGTGATGAATATAATGAATTATTAAACCAGCACCAATTCCAACCTCAGTATTTAACATCCACCACGAGCTGCTAAATCAAATTCAATATTGAAGAAAAATACTTCAAATAGAACAATCAGCTCGTGCAACTGGGCAGCCTGACGACAGTCATAGAATAAAAGTGTGCCAGTCTTTAGGCAGTTCATTGGCAAAGTGAAGGGAGTGGAAAAAAAAGAGTTAATTGCATATATTTTTTTAAATATTGTACCAGCGCAATTAGAGAGAGCACCAGAGTGAACGTAATCGTGCTCAACCATGAGTACAATATGAAAAGTGATACTAGATGGAATTATTTAACTCAGGTTTATTAAGAGTAATAGCTGCATCAGGACTCAACTCTTCCACCTCAACAAAATCTGATGTCACGGAAAACATAGCTGGTTGATATGCTATGTGATGAACGTCTGACTACAACGAAACAACGTTACTGGAAGGTTACAAATACTGAGAGAGACGTACAGAGAATTAGTTATCCTGAGGCATGACTTAAAAATCATACATTAGGAAGCTGATGTAGCCATACTCCAAGTGGCTTTAGTGACAACTCTGTTGTCAGCCTAAGTCATCAGTAATAAATCTTATGTCATTATTGTTAGTGTATTACTATGCAGGGAAATAGCTTACCAAAACTTTTTTGATGGAGCCCACAAGACAAAGGTATTTATCAGTTAATATACACTGCGGTTTCATATACATATAATACACTAAACTTCACAAACTGTACAGAGACGTAATAGTTGATGGCATGGGAATGTCGACACATCGTAGATTATAAAAGGGAAGACACTATCACAGGCCTGCACAGACTCTTTCAAGTCTGATAGAAAGTACATGATGACAGTGATGACAACACAATACACAGTAGCGGAGTCAGGTGTGATGCTTGTGATAAGCGCTGTTTCATGGAATTTTCTATCTTCGTCACCTTTCATGACCAGCTGTGCGTCCGAAAAACTTTTGAAGTACTTGTGTATTTGTGTTCGATGTAGGAGTTGCTCAGTTTACTGGCTCTACATGTGTGTGTGTTCCTAGAATGAGTGATTTTATTCCTACCAGTTTCTCGTGTGTGCAACCAGCATTAACTGGTTGTGGCTGCTGTATGCGTGTCTAACAGCGTCCTGAACCTAGTATGTGTTTGTGACAGCTACTCTAACGTCTCTTTAGCTCAACGTTTGTGCGATGTTGGAAGCGACTCTGCTAATCGCAAATGACTAAATATTCTGTCTGTTTTGCTGCCGGTTCTAATAGCATTCAGTATTTTTTCCTTTTTTGCCTCTGTCAACAATTTAGAATCAAATATTTAAGATGCTGTAACTTCAAGATAGACTTGCTTATTTTACATATATTTTCCAGAAAATTGGGATTGTAAATTGTGCATGTAAGCAAGAACAGGCCTATTTACACATCTCTCATTCTTTTGATAAGATGCGATGTGTCGCGTCCGAGGTCGTTCTTACAGGTGAACTTGGGAAGAGTAGGAGTAGGTGTTTCTGTGGATGAGAGCGTCATATAAGGGCATTTTCTTTGTCCGCCTCGGTTTTTATTAAGGTGAACAGGATGGACTGTTCAGTGCTGTTAAACTTGTCGTGCACGTTGAGTTGAAGTTGTGATGATCACGGCCCACAGCATGGACAACCAGAGTGGTACAAAGTACCTACTCACACCATGGACAACCAGAGTGGTACAAAGTACTCACACATTCGACAACCAGAGTGGTACAAAGTACTCACACATTCGACAACCAGAATGGTACAAAGTACTCACACATTCGACAACCAGAGTGATACGAAGTACTCACCATGGACAACCAGTGGGTTACAAAGTACTCTCACATTGGACAACCAGACTGGTACAAAGTACTCACCATGGACAACTAGAGTGGTACAAAGTACTCACCATGGACAACTTGAGTGGTACAAAGTACTCACCATGGACAACCAGTGGGTTACAAAGTACTTTCACATTGGACAACCAGAGTGGTACAAAGTACTCACCATTATATCCTTCTGTTTCAGGGGTCTTACAACCCTTCCGGATTTAGCGCTTCCACTTGAAAACAACAACCCAGGGTAAACAGACTTAGATCTCACTTAATGTGAAGAATAAGCAGCGGTTAAATAGCAATATCATAGCTTTCGACTCAAATTCACGGGGGTCAGAGGTCAAATACCACGAACCCATTTAGCGCAAGCCCCACTCACGGGGTCAAAGGTCAAGCAGCACAAACACATTAACACGAGCTGCCTCATTTAAGACCCTGAGGGGAAGACTGAGGTTATATTCCTTACTGTGTAATATATTATTTCCATGAAAAAAAAATACCACAGAGAAATGAGGAAATAAAACCTGAGCGCTTTCATGTGCTTATACACATCTTCAGAGGAATAATCTGAAGATATGTAAATACATGAAGCGCATATTACTTTCATATTATCGTTAATTACTATGTACATGCGCATGTTGTTAGTTGCTATAGGTAGCAGACATCCACTCATTACAGTTATACATTTTCACATAACATTCATACAATTTACCTTTAGGTTAGGTTTGGTAATGTTTGTCAGAAAACAGGGCAAGTGTTTCCTGACGCGGGTCTTAGTCAGATGATGATCCGCCATTGGACCTTTCGGTCATCTGACCGAGGCCTTCCGCTGGTTTACCGGCCCACCCTTTCAAAAATTAAATTCATAGTTATAACCATTTCTTTATTATTTAATTTACCTTTGAGAATTAAAAGTGAACATTGATGGTGGTTGGTTAGTCTACTGGGTTTATAGCCTATCAAGTGCACGAGTGTCATTAAGAGTGTATGCCACGTGTACACCCCAGCCAGGGTTACCTTAATACCTAAATTAAAGATTAATCACTTAACATTAATATCCTGCTAGATACACACACCTCTGTTTATATAGATACATGCATCCTTCTGTATATGCAGGCGCACACACATTACACACACACACACACACACACATTACACACACACATTACACACACACACGCACGCACACACGAGAGTACACGAGACAGAATAAGATCGCAGTCAGCAGGATTCGAACCCACGTATGGAGAGTGGCATAGCTCCCCAAAGTGATGCCTTAGACCACTCAGCAACAGATGCCTCAGTAAAGCTAGGCAGTCTGATTACAAGCCATGTTTCTTCCCAGCCCCGAGCACAACAGTGGGCCTCAAGCGTGGATTCCACCTGTTTCACTCTTTTCCTACATGTCCTCACCACACGAGCGATTTTATGTCAGTGCACCAAGCAGGTAGGTAGGTAGATAGTAGATTCTTCGGTATAATCGCACGGCTCGGGCCTTTTCCAAAAGGTGGCCTGGCCTTGGCTCCCTTTCCCTGGTGGCTAACGCGACGGGCTGGAGTTTTGAGACTATGACCGCGGGTTCAATCCCGGCCGGGGGTATGGTTTCCCTGGAGTGTGTGCCATGGGAGGAGGTATAAGCACCTCCTCGTCTTCTGGGACCAGCTGTCCCCAGGCCTAGCCCCATTCCCCGCCCCCACGGGGCTCGGAGGGAGAAGCTAAGCACCTTGGGCTGCCACAAACCCCGCCGACACTGGGCTCGAAGGGTGTGGCAAATGCATAGCAACAGACGATGTCAGTGTCCAAAGGCAGCAAGTACTACCGGATCCCTTTCGAGCCACACCCCAGCTTTGGGCCGAAGCCCAAGCGCTGGGGAAGCAAAAGAATGCCTCTTGCTTTGAGTGTTGCTGCTGCTACTTCACTTGTCTGTTGCACTCCTCTGCGAACCACACACAAAAAAATCGAGGTATGTACAAAGAAAGAAGTCAGCAGGCGCTGACTGGGAGCTATGCCACTCCACACACGAGTTCGAATCTTGCTGACCACGATCTTTCTCTGTACATATCTCCGCTTGTTTCTGCCTGGTGCTTTGATATAAAATCGCTCGGTTTTCTCGGAATTGAGATTTTTGGTTATCAGTAGTTTCATTACTTATTGAAGAATGATCAAAAAAATCCTGATAAACGAAGATAAACGATTTGTAGACAATCTTATTTTTGATTGTTAGAAAAACTGAAATATGAACATCTAAGTTTACATTTATTGAAATACAAGATCCATTTTCATGCTTTTGGAAAAATGAAAAATACAATGAATTTATTTTTAATCATGTACACTTAAAAACAACATTTTTCCTTCAGAGGTATTCAGACCCTCAGCCATGGTAGCAAACATTCAGGCCCTCAGCCATGGTAGCAAACATTCAGGCCCTCAGCCATGGTAGCAAACACTCAGGCCCTCAGCCATGGTAGCAAACATTCAGGCCCTCAGCCATGGTAGCAAACATTCAGGCCCTCAGCCATGGTAGCAAACACTCAGGCCCTCAGCCATGGTAGCATTCAGGCCCTCAGCCATGGTAGCAAACATTCAGGCCCTCAACCATGGTAGCAAACATTCAGGCCCTCGGCCATGGTAGCAAACATTCAGGCCCTCGGCCATGGTAGCAAACATTCAGGCCCTCGGCCATGGTAGCAAACATTCAGGCCCTCAGCCATGGTAGCAAACATTCAGACCCTCAGCCATGGTAGCACTCAGGCCCTCAGCCATGGTAGCACTCAGGCCCTCAGCCATGGTAGCACTCAGGCCCTCAGCCATGGTAGCAAACATTCAGGCCCTCAGCCATGGTAGCACTCAGGCCCTCAGCCATGGTAGCAAACATTCAGGCCCTCAGCCATGGTAGCACTCAGGCCCTCAGCCATGGTAGCAAACATTCAGGCCCTCAGCCATGGTAGCACTCAGGCCCTCAGCCATGGTAGCAAACATTCAGGCCCTCAGCCATGGTAGCACTCAGGCCCTCAGCCATGGTAGCACTCAGGCCCTCAGCCATGGTAGCATTCAGGCCCTCAGCCATGGTAGCACTCAGGCCCTCAGCCATGGTAGCACTCAGGCCCTCAGCCATGGTAGCACTCAGGCCCTCAGCCATGGTAGCAAACATTCAGGCCCTCAGCCATGGTAGCACTCAGGCCCTCAGCCATGGTAGCACTCAGGCCCTCAGCCATGGTAGCAAACATTCAGGCCCTCAGCCATGGTAGCACTCAGGCCCTCAGCCATGGTAGCAAACATTCAGGCCCTCAGCCATGGTAGCACTCAGGCCCTCAGCCATGGTAGCAAACATTCAGGCCCTCAGCCATGGTAGCACTCAGGCCCTCAGCCATGGTAGCAAACATTCAGGCCCTCAGCCATGGTAGCACTCAGGCCCTCAGCCATGGTAGCAAACATTCAGGCCCTCAGCCATGGTAGCACTCAGGCCCTCAGCCATGGTAGCAAACATTCAGGCCCTCAGCCATGGTAGCAAACATTCAGGCCCTCAGCCATGGTAGCACTCAGGCCCTCAGCCATGGTAGCACTCAGGCCCTCAGCCATGGTAGCACTCAGGCCCTCAGCCATGGTAGCACTCAGGCCCTCAGCCATGGTAGCACTCAGGCCCTCAGCCATGGTAGCACTCAGGCCCTCAGCCATGGTAGCACTCAGGCCCTCAGCCATGGTAGCACTCAGGCCCTCAGCCATGGTAGCAAACATTCAGGCCCTCAGCCATGGTAGCACTCAGGCCCTCAGCCATGGTAGCAAACATTCAGGCCCTCAGCCATGGTAGCAAACATTCAGGCCCTCAGCCATGGTAGCAAACATTCAGGCCCTCAGCCATGGTAGCAAACATTCAGGCCCTCAGCCATGGTAGCAAACATTCAGGCCCTCAGCCATGGTAGCAAACATTCAGACCCTCAGCCATGGTAGCAAACATTCAGACCCTCAGCCGTGGTAGCAAACATTCAGACCCTCAGCCATGGTAGCAAACATTCAGACCCTCAGCCATGGTAGCAAACATTCAGACCCTCAGCCATGGTAGCAAACATTCAGACCCTCAGCCATGGTAGCAAACATTCAGACCCTCAGCCATGGTAGCAAACATTCAGACCCTCAGCCATGGTAGCAAACATTCAGGCCCTCAGCCATGGTAGCAAACACTCAGACCCTCAGCCATGGTAGCAAACATTCAGGCCCTCAGCCATGGTAGCAAACACTCAGACCCTCAGCCATGGTAGCAAACACTCAGGCCCTCAGCCATGGTAGCACTCAGGCCCTCAGCCATGGTAGCACTCAGGCCCTCAGCCATGGTAGCACTCAGGCCCTCAGCCATGGTAGCAAACATTCAGGCCCTCAGCCATGGTAGCAAACATTCAGGCCCTCAGCCATGGTAGCAAACATTCAGACCCTCAGCCATGGTAGCAAACATTCAGGCCCTCAGCCATGGTAACAAACATTCAGGCTGTCAGCCATGATAGCAAACATTCAGGATGTCAGCCATGATAGCAAACATTCAGGCTGTCAGCCATGGTAGCAAACATTCAGGCCCTCAGCCATGGTAGCAAACATTCAGGCCCTCAGCCATGGTAGCAAACATTCAGGCCCTCAGCCATGGTAGCAAACATTCAGGCCCTCAGCCATGGTAGCACTCAGGCCCTCAGCCATGGTAGCAAACATTCAGGCCCTCAGCCATGGTAGCACTCAGGCCCTCAGCCATGGTAGCAAACATTCAGGCCCTCAGCCATGGTAGCAAACACTCAGACCCTCAGCCATGGTAGCAAACATTCAGGCCCTCAGCCATGGTAGCAAACACTCAGACCCTCAGCCATGGTAGCAAACACTCAGGCCCTCAGCCATGGTAGCACTCAGGCCCTCAGCCATGGTAGCACTCAGGCCCTCAGCCATGGTAGCACTCAGGCCCTCAGAAATGGTAGCAAACATTCAGGCCCTCAGAAATGGTAGCAAACATTCAGGCCCTCAGCCATGGTAGCAAACATTCAGGCCCTCAGCCATGGTAGCAAACATTCAGGCCCTCAGCCATGGTAGCACTCAGGCCCTCAGCCATGGTAGCACTCAGGCCCTCAGCCATGGTAGCACTCAGGCCCTCAGCCATGGTAGCACTCAGGCCCTCAGCCATGGTAGCACTCAGGCCCTCAGCCATGGTAGCACTCAGGCCCTCAGCCATGGTAGCACTCAGGCCCTCAGCCATGGTAGCAATCAGGCCCTCAGCCATGGTAGCAATCAGGCCCTCAGCCATGGTAGCAATCAGGCCCTCAGCCATGGTAGCAAACATTCAGGCCCTCAGCCATGGTAGCAAACATTCAGGCCCTCAGCCATGGTAGCAATCAGGCCCTCAGCCATGGTAGCAATCAGGCCCTCAGCCATAGTAGCAATCAGGCCCTCAGCCATGGTAGCAATCAGGCCCTCAGCCATGGTAGCACTCAGGCCCTAAAGCCATGGTAGCACTCAGGCCCTCAGCCATGGTAGCAATCAGGCCCTCAGCCATGGTAGCAATCAGGCCCTCAGCCATGGTAGCACTCAGGCCCTCAGCCATGGTAGCAATCAGGCCCTCAGCCATGGTAGCAAACACTCAGGCCCTCAGAAATGGTAGCACTCAGGCCTTCAGCCATGGTAGCACTCAGGCCCTCAGTCATGGTAGCAAACACTCAGGCCCTCAGCCATGGTAGCACTCAGGCCCTCAGCCATGGTAGCACTCAGGCCCTCAGCCATGGAAGAAAACATTCAGGCCCTCAGCCATGGTAGCAAACATTCAGGCCCTCAGCCATGTTAGCAAACATTCAGGCCCTCAGCCATGGTAGCACTCAGGCCCTCAGCCATGGTAGCACTCAGGCCCTCAGCCATGGTAGCACTCAGGCCCTCAGCCATGGTAGCACTCAGGCCCTCAGCCATGGTAGCACTCAGGCCCTCAGCCATGGTAGCACTCAGGCCCTCAGCCATGGTAGCACTCAGGCCCTCAGCCATGGTAGCACTCAGGCCCTCAGCCATGGTAGCACTCAGGCCCTCAGCCATGGTAGCACTCAGGCCCTCAGCCATGGTAGCAAACATTCAGACCCTCAGCCATGGTAGCAAACATTCAGACACTCAGCCATGGCAGCAAACATTCATGCCCTCAGCCATGGTAGCAAACACTCAGACCCTCTGCCATGGTAGCAAACACTCAGGCCCTCAGCCATGGTAGCAAACACTCAGACCCTCTGCCATGGTAGCAAACACTCAGGCCCTCAGCCATGGTAGCAAACACTCAGGCCCTCAGCCAAGGTAGCAAACATTCAGACCCTCAGCCATGGTAGCAAACATTCAGACCCTCAGCCATGGTAGCAAACATTCAGACCCTCAGCCATGGTAGCAAACATTCAGACCCTCAGCAATGGTAGCAAACATTCAGACCCTCAGCCGTGGTAGCAAACATTCAGGCCCTCAGCCATGGTAGCAAACACTCAGGCCCTCAGCCATGGTAGCAAACATTCAGGCCCTCAGCCATGGTAGCAAACACTCAGACCCTCACCCATGGTAGCAAACACTCAGGCCCTCAGCCATGGTAGCAAACACTCAGGCCCTCAGCCATGGTAGCACTCAGGCCCTCAGCCATGGTAGCACTCAGGCCCTCAGCCATGGTAGCAATCAGGCCCTCAGCCATGGTAGCAATCAGGCCCTCAGCCATGGTAGCAATCAGGCCCTCAGCCATGGTAGCACTCAGGCCCTAAAGCCATGGTAGCACTCAGGCCCTAAAGCCATGGTAGCACTCAGGCCCTCAGCCATGGTAGCACTCAGGCCCTCAGCCATGGTAGCAATCAGGCCCTCAGCCATGGTAGCAAACACTCAGGCACTCAGAAATGGTAGCACTCAGGCAGTCAGCCATGGTAGCACTCAGGCCCTCAGTCATGGTAGCAAACACTCAGCCCCTCAGCCATGGTAGCACTCCGGCCCTCAGCCATGGTAGCACTCAGGCCCTCAGCCATGGTAGCACTCAGGCCCTCAGCCATGGTAGCACTCAGGCCCTCAGCCATGGTAGCACTCAGGCCCTCAGCCATGGTAGCACTCAGGCCCTCAGCCATGGTAGCACTCAGGCCCTCAGCCATGGTAGCACTCAGGCCCTCAGCCATGGTAGCAAACATTCAGGCTCTCAGCCATGGTAGCAAAGATTCAGGTTCTCAGCTATGGTAGCAAACATTCAGGCTGTCAGCCATGGTAGCAAACATTCAGGCTGTCAGCCATGGTAGCAAACATTCAGGCCCTCAGCCATGGTAGCAAACATTCAGGCTCTCAGCCATGGTAGCAAACATTCAGGCGATCAGCCATGGTAGCAAACATTCAGGCTCTCAGCCATGGTAGCAAACATTCAGGCGATCAGCCATGGTAGCAAACATTCAGGCCCTCAGCCATGGTAGCAAACATTCAGGCCCTCAGCCATGGTAGCAAACATTCAGGCCCTCAGCCATGGTAGCAAACATTCAGGTCGTCAGCCTTGATAGCAAACATTCAGGTCGTCAGCCTTGATAGCAAACATTCAGGCTGTCAGCCATGATAGCAAACATTCAGGCTGTCAGCCATGATAGCAAACATTCAGGCTGTCAGCCATGATAGCAAACATTCAGGCTGTCAGCCATGATAGCAAACATTCAGGCTGTCAGCCATGATAGCAAACATTCAGGCTGTCAGCCATGATAGCAAACATTCAGGCTGTCAGCCATGATAGCAAACATTCAGGCTGTCAGCCATGATAGCAAACATTCAGGCTGTCAGCCATGATAGCAAACATTCAGGCTGTCAGCCATGATAGCAAACATTCAGGCTGTCAGCCATGATAGCAAACATTCAGGCTGTCAGCCATGATAGCAAACATTCAGGCTGTCAGCCATGATAGCAAACATTCAGGCTGTCAGCCATGATAGCAAACATTCAGGCTGTCAGCCATGATAGCAAACATTCAGACCGTCAGCCATGGTAGCAAACATTCAGGCTGTCAGCCATGATAGCAAACATTCAGGCTGTCAGCCATGATAGCAAACATTCAGGCTGTCAGCCATGATAGCAAACATTCAGGCTGTCAGCCTTGATAGCAAACATTCAGGCTGTCAGCCATGATAGCAAACATTCAGGCTGTCAGCCTTGATAGCAAACATTCAGGCTGTCAGCCTTGATAGCAAACATTCAGGCTGTCAGCCATGATAGCAAACATTCAGGCTGTCAGCCATGATAGCAAACATTCAGGCTGTCAGCCATGATAGCAAACATTCAGGCTGTCAGCCATGATAGCAAACATTCAGGCTGTCAGCCATGATAGCAAACATTCAGGCTGTCAGCCATGATAGCAAACATTAAGTCAGTTATGATAGGAGGTATTCAATCCCTCAGCCTGAAGGACTGAGGGACTGGATATGAGAGACGTACCTAGCATGGCCCGGTAGACCTGCCGCAGTAAACTTTCACTCTGATAAGAACATAATAACATAAGAATGGAGGAACACTGCAGAAGGCCTACTGGCCCACACAAGGCAAGTCCTTATCAAAATGACGTCTACCCAAACTTACTCAAAAATTTAGTCCCGTACCCAATGACACAAATCAAACCCAACCCCTCCCAGTCATATAACAATATACTTTTCTTCTCGTCTGTAATCCTATTCACCTCATTATCTATTTCTCTGATCTATCAGTACACGAAGTGTATTACTGATGTTATGCAGCTAAACTTTAAGACTATTCCACCACCAATATTTTCATAATTCCGCTACTTAAAGATTTTAATTAATTTCGGCAGTTTCACTTGGGAAAATTATAATTATGGAAAGTGCATAACTTTTGCTGCCAAGTTTAGAGAGGAAAACATTTGCTTAAATCTTTAAGAAGCAGCTAAGCAAAAGTTCTTTCAGAGGATTTCAAGAATGTAACAAATTACAAAATTCTTCAAATAGATGCAGTTGAGGTGGATCCCATCATATATATATGTCGTGCCGAATAGGTAAAACTTGCAAATTTGGATTAACTATCAACGCTCTTCTTGCCGAATAAGGCAAGCGAAAATTTGTGCATGCTATAATTTCGCAAAAAAAATATTTCTGAACTTAACGAAAAAAATATATTTCATTGTGTTTATTGTATTATTGTAAACTTATATGAAACATGTTTAGTTAGATTAGGCTAAATTAAATTGTGCTTGTTATAATAAGGTTAGATAAGTTTTCTAAGGTTCTTTTGGTACAAAATTATTAAATTTTTATGTTAAAATAAATGAAAAAAATATATTTTTAAACATAAGAGAAAATTTTAGAAAACACTTAATTTTAAACGAGTTCTTGCTAATTGACCAATTTTACCTATTCGGCAAGAATAAGTGAATTTCCTTCATGAACGAAGGTTCACTAATTCATATTAGTGAACCGCGGGTTCAATCCCGGCCGGGGGTATGGTTCAGAAATTAAAGAGAAAACACCAAGATTCATATTACAATGAGATTTCATTACCCCGTAAATAGTGATCTACATCCACCATCTAAACACTGAAGATTCATCCACTAGTGACTTCAACGCTTCCCAAGATACTAATCCATCCGTTCTCACCCCATCAGATATATCATTACTCAAGATTCATTCCACCTCAAATAACTTGTATATTAGGTTCAAAACATTCAATAAACTGATCAATGTTTGTGAAAAGTGCAGTAGAAACTAAGTCCCATCACTGTGTTTTCCAGTGCGTAATACAATGGATCATCCAACTTTTCCATAATTCTTATTCGGTCCCAGATGGTGTTAATATATAGGTTCAATATCTCCAGTTTTATTCCTTTTACATATGGTTCACAATTAACAACGATTCACTTTGCAATCAAGTTTTTACTCTGATAATTCTGATGCTCATCTTTTCTCAGAAGATGTTTCACACATTCACAAAATGGTCTGTCCACGACCAATGGCAAATCATCAAATCTCATATTTTCACTTGCATCTCTCTTAAGACACTTTTAAACTTTACAAAAGACTCTCACAACACCAAGACTAAGAGTTGGAAATAAATGGTATACAATACCGACACAATGGGAAAATAAACACATTAATATAATGTGATCCTTTATTGACAACGTTTCGCCCACACAATGGACTTTGTCAAGTCGGTGGAATTACCGACAATATGTAAAGTAAAAGGACACAAGTGCAACTAATGTGACATTTATTGTAGCAACGTTTCGCTCTCCAGGAGCTTTATCAAGCCGTAATGGCTTGATAAAGCTCCTGGAGAGCGAAACGTTGCTACAATAAATGTCACATTAGTTGCACTTGTGTCCTTTTACTTTACATTTTGTCAAGTCACAAACTGTGTGGGCGAAACGTTGTTAATACAGGATCACATTATACTGCTTATGTATTTATTTTTCCAAGACTAGTTACCAACCATTGATTAAATACCAATGAAACTTTAATGCATAATAAAGTCTAGGGCAAATTAGAATAGGAATTACACTCACCTAAAATAGGAATTACATTCACCTAAAACAGAAATTACTCACCTAAAACAGGAACTGCACTCGCCTAAAATTGGAATTACTCACCTAAATTAGGAATTGCACTCACCTAAAATAGGAATTACACTCACCTAAAAATAGAAATTACATTCACCTAAAATAGGAACTACACACCTAAAATAGGAATTACACTCACCTAAAATAGGAATTACACTCACCTATAATAGGAATTACACTCACCTATAATAGGAATTACACTCACCTATAATAGGAATTACACTCACCTATAATAGGAATTACACTCACCTATAATAGGAATTACACTCACCTATAATAGGAATTACACTCACCTATAATAGGAATTACACTCACCTAAAATAGGAATTACACTCACCTATAATAGGAATTACTCACCTAAAATGGGGTTATATTCATTTCTTCATCCATTTTCTTAATTTTTTTTCCATATCTGGTCATTTCTGTTGCATTAATCTCAATCTCAGCTTCTGTCTGCATCCACCTCACTAATTATACTTTTCACCATTACCTTTACCCCTCCCTCCCCATTCTCTTAAGTGACTGCACAAGTTCCATAAAAAATTCGTGCTGTCACATTCGTGCTGTCGCATTCATGCTGACACATTTATGTTGTCACATTCATGCTGACACATTCATGCTGTCACATTCATGCTGACACATTCATGCTGTCACATTCATGCTCACACATTCATGCTCACACATTCATGCTGTCACATTCATGCTCACACATTCATGCTGTCACATTCATGCTGTCACATTAAGGCTGACATGTTGTGGCATTCATGCTGACACATTCATGCTGACATTCATGCTGTCACATTCATGCTGTCACATTCATGCTGACACATTCATGCTGACATTCATGCTGTCACATTCATGCTGTCACATTCATGCTGACACATTCATGCTGACACATTCATGCTGACACATTCATGCTGACACATTCATGCTGACACATTCATGCTGACATTCATGCTGTCACATTCATGCTGACACATTCATGCTGTCACATTCATGCTGTCACATTCATGCTGTCACATTCAGGCTGTCACATTCAGGCTGACACATTCAGGCTGTCACATTCATGCTGTCACATTCATGCTGTCACATTCATGCTGTCACATTCATGCTGTTACATTCATGCTGACATTCATGCTGTCACATTCATGCTGACACATTCATGCTGTCACATTCATGCTGTGCTGACACATTCATGCTGTGACATGCTGACACATTCATGCTGACACATTCATGCTGTCACATTCATGCTGACACATTCATGCTGTCACATTCATGCTGACACATTCATGCTGTCACATTCATGCTGACACATTCATGCTGTCACATTCATGCTGACACATTCATGCTGACACATTCAGGCTGACACATTCATGCTGTCACATTCATGCTGTCACATTCATGCTGACACATTCATGCTGACACATTCATGCTGTCACATTCATGCTGTCACATTCATGCTGACATGCTGACATTCATGCTGACCTTCATGCTGACACATTCATGCTGACACATTCATGCTGACACATTCATGCTGACACACACAGTGTGCTATAATAATTCCATCTCCTCTCTACTCTCTCATACGATCCTCACTAACATTAAAAATTTCTTACACATGTTGTACTCATACAAATTATACATTAAACACAACATTTCCCCTTAATCTCATTTTTTTCCACTATACCATAACTGCCATGTTAGGTAACATTTCTTATTAAACATCTACATGTTTTTCTGCTGTCCTTAACCCCCCTCCCCCCCCCAAAAAAAAATACACATTACCCAGAAAAATCATTACATATTCACTTGACAATTTCCAAAATCATTACACATACATTTTAATTCCCTGAATATATCAAACATTTAATTTTCATTACCCCAAAAATCATTACTCATCCAAGACCCAAATAAACATCACACATTTCATTGCTCTGTAAATCATTAAACATTCATTGTAATACCCAGAAAATCCTTACACATTCATTTCCAATTACACAAACTCAAAAATCTCCAAAACCACTAAACATTGCTTTTCAATAATGTGAAAACATTATACATCTTCCCCCCAAAAAATAAAATTTACAAATTTTGTGATACACTCAAAGAGTTCACTGGGAAGATTATATCCTAATCAGAAATATATGCTAAATTTTCATTATTCATCATTCATCATCATTCATAATTAATCATTCATCCTTATTCATCCTTATTCATCATCATTCATCACCAAACTTCATTTCACCCATCTCAACACAACACCCACGAGCTTCTCTTCACCTCAAACAAAAAAATTCTCTCACGTTCACTGAAATATCTCCTTGAATTAGTCAAAACAAAATCAACTCTCCACGATCTTATCTAAATCTCAACCCATCATCTCAGATACACATTTTGATTCATTTCCTTCAATTAGCCATTTGAAGTTGTGTGTGCCACTAGTGTTACCAGCTGTGACACTGATGTGTCACAACTGGTAATACTAGTGGCACACACAGCTGGTAATACTAGTGGTACAAAAAAAATAGGTAATTGAAGAATAAAAGCTTTTCTCAAGAGATCCCCCGAGCTCATCACAGCTCTCTAGAACGCCTCACATCTCAAAGTCTCCAACCTCCTAACTGCTCCTCAGAGCTTTTCACATCTCTACAGAGCTCCCCAGAGTTTCCGAGCGCTTCTCAGTGTTCCACAGTGGTCCAGAGAGCTTCAGAGCTCCCCAGCAAGCTTCAGAGCTGCCAGAGCGCTTCAGATATCCCAAGAGAGCTTCCAAGCTCCACCAGCGAGCTTCAGAGCTCCGAGAGAGCTTCAGAGCTCCCCAGAGTTCCTCACACTTTTCAGCGGGAGGAGGCATTGGTCGTAATGTACAAATCTCTTTCATATTGATCCATTAATCTTCTAAAGAAACTAGTGCCCCCTCCAGCAGACGTCATATATTATCCCCCATCAGCTACTGTGGCTCTCCCTCTGCGATACCTCTCCCGCCATGTCCGGGATCGCTGCTATTGGACGATCGTCAGAGCGAACTTGATGAAGGATCGTTCCCATTGGTCGAGGCCCTAACGAAAAGTCCCTCGATTTGGGAATTCCGAACAAATAATCAGCTGACAGGAACAAACGACGCCCCATCAACCTCCTGTTTTTTTCTCTCAAGTAGAGAAGCGATAAAGAAAATGAAATATCTCTCTGTATCCGGTAGGTTGCTGTCCCTTCTGTTCTCTTTTCCTTCTAATAGGGTAAATGTTTTAGGAATTCCTCTATCATAGGTCTCTGCGCAATGCTTTTTTCTTGTTTTTTTAATTATCATCATAATCAAGGTGGAAGCGCTAAACCCGTAGGGACTTGTTTTGTTGAAGGGTTATACAATGACCTGGGACTGGGAGGAAATCAGGTCCGGTTTCTTGCATCGAGAGCCTCATACCTGCACAAGGGGATCTCCCCGGTGGTCTCTGCTCTGTATTCTTGCCTAGATATCCCTTGTTTTCCGGCATATAAGGCGCGCCTTTTTCCCGCAACAAGTCTTAGAAAAATCACCCTACGCCTTATATGCTAAAGGTGAGGGTCAAGGGTAGCCTTTGTTTTACACTTTTCCATAAAGTAAGAGGGTAATTAGCCCCTGAATATTACTTACCGTTATGATACCTCTGTCCATCCTAATCTGTAACAAAGTATAATTATGCTTACTAGAACTAAGAAGTTTTTACGGTCTAGAATCTCACTGGTCAATCTGCCTTGCATAAACTTTCGTTAGAATATGCAGGACAGTGCTTTCCTATGCAGGACAGTGCTTTCCTATGCAGGACAGTGCTTTCCTATAACTGTAACCAACCTGTAACCAGACAATGTAAAATCCGATGCAGCCTGTGTGGTGTAACGAAATTTTCATCTTAATCTTTCTTTATCTTTACAAGATGAATACAAGAATATCGAAGCACTGTTAGATGGCGGATACTGGCGACAACTCTGCCAGAAAGACCCTGCAGAGAGCTTTATAAAGTTAATGATAGCTTGACAAGGCTCTATCTAGATCGAAAAGAAATCTCTAATAAATATTTCTAGCATAACTGTAGTAATCAATTTTAACTCTCTTCAGAGAGATGTCGGGAGCGATTGCGCCGCAAGTCAAAATACATGATTAGGTAAGGGTTGTCAGGAAACAAGACAAGTGTTTCCTGACGCCGGTCTTAGTCATATGATGGCCCGCTTCTGAAGCTTTTGGTCATCTGTTCAAAGCCTTCTCAAAATGCAAGCCATCTGCTCCAACCATATACCATGCGTAATAATAACCCATAGGGAGACAAACCCAGAAGATTAATTGATCTGTATATTTCGACCCCCTTCTGGGATCCTCTTCTGCTGAAAAGGATCCCAGAAGGGGATCGAAATATAAGCATTACGTAATCTTCTGTTAGTGAGCACTGACAAGTGTTCATTACACTTTAGTGCTCATGTACCGCGTTTATTCTTCAACACTGATATCAACGTGTTATCGTACCAGGGGTAAGGAATGGTCTTTATTTACTCCTGTTAGGGCTATTTAGTAGATTATCACTTAAGTGAACAAGTATAGCTTTCCACCCCAAGCAAATTCCTCTTGTAGAAGCAGTTAACCACTTACCCAGCGGAGACTAAACCTGGTCAATGTCCTACTCGTACCCAAACTGAGTCACAACAAGGAGTGCCGAGCTTGTGTACAACACCACTCTCACACAACAAAAAGATATCAAGTCAGCATTTCCTTAACTGAAAAGACATAATTGAAGAGGTATGCCTCCCATCTGCATATTCAATATATATACCATACAAAGAACATTCATGTCAGTGTCACATACTGTAAACTTGGGCGTGTTAGTATACCCACTGACCGCTACTCTGTGCAAGTTTTTTTTTTCCCGCGATCTTACCTAACTTCCACAGTGACACAGTACAACTCTTATACTTCCACTGTCGCTAAATCTTTCCGGGTTCGAGTCTCCCAACACTGTTTCGATATATTTACAATTGTTCTTTGCAGCTGTTCTTAATTCATTGACTACTGGGGACAAGAGTTTTATTCCGGCACTGTCTGTGAGTCGAGATGTGATCCTCGTACGTGTTTTGAGTCGCGCTCCCTGGCTACACTAACATTCCAAAACCTACAATACTTAGTATACTGGAGATGTCAATATCGAAGATCCTCACGGTAAAAGGTAGCGCCGCTACCTTGTATTTTGACCCATCCTTTGCGAGCCTCCACCGATATTTTGCAAAAATGAAGGATAGCTTTATTACGAGTCTCATATAGGAGCATAGAAGTAGGCCTACTAGCCCTTGTGAGGCAGGCCTAACTAGTATTTAATTAACTGTTCTCACATTTATTTATCTAACCTATTTTTATGATTTAAAAAATGGGTTAGGAGGTACTTGGCAGAACATACCTCGGGAGTTAATAAACACCTAGGAGTTAATAAATAACCAGGAGCTATTAAGGAATTTAGATGCAACACCTGGGTATCTTTACTTGAAGAATTTTCTCCAGCCAGTTGGTTTTCAGTTGACTGTAGAGATGAAGTAATACCGTTTTATCACTGCACTGGCTTAAAAAAAAAAGTCTTGAAATTAACATACGTAGGTATTGCTCATGTTTCTTGTCGGTACTGTGTACCATTACTGTAATTTACTGTAATGATACCAGGAGATAGACAATGGTACTAAGGCCGGCAAGTGGGGATAAAGGTACTGGTATCAAAGGTGTCAGTACATCAGCCGTTAACTGTTCTCACTGCCTGGGTACGCTAAACCCTCCCCCTCAAACTGAGAATTCTGACACCTGGTGGTGTGACAAATATGGGTCCCAGGGACTGATTACTTATACTGACAGTTCCAGTAACTGGTGTGAGGAACATGTGTTCCAGGTATGGACTACAGATTACAAATTTCTGACAAATGGTATCAAACGGATTACTTGTTACAGGTAGTCCTAGGACGGGTTGCTTGTAAAACAGAGTTCAGACACCTATGGCTGTAAGAAACTTGGGTCTCAGGGACTGACCACATGTTAAATCGAGGTCTGATGCCTGGTGGTGTGAGAAACAAGGGTCCAAGGAAGACCCTGGTCTTGGCGTCTTCCCAGCTCTCGGATCCGAGTCTCAACTTCCAATTTGCACAGTTGAACCTGGCACGTTATATATCATCTCGGTCCGCTCCATTACGGCTGGCCAGCCGAGAAAATGTAAAGATAATAGCTCTAAGCCCCTTCCCTTCAGTCATCTTAGTCCCTTTCCTTCCTTAAAATCCTCCCTTTCGCTCTGTCCCTTAAAACCTTCATTCCCTTTTCCAGCAGTAATAAAGTATAAGAACAACTCGTCGTTGTTCCGTAGATTTAGTCAAAGTCACTCTTATTTCTATTGTGTTATGTTGTATGTGGTTTGTACTGTTGTTTACGGTCAAAGAATAGCTGGCGAAAATATATTAAACATTAGTTAAATATTAGTCATGTAAGACTTTCTTTTATGTGAATAAAAGAAACATGTCACAGAAGAAACTTTTATTAGGCAAAGTTTCTCTGTGTAGAGCTCTACACTAAGTAAAATATTGACCCAATAAAGATTGTCCATCAACCTGTGTCGTTTTTATTACTATTGTCAACAGTACGCTACTTGGATCCACCTAATTTTATGTAATAATTATACTTATTATCTAGTGCTAGTAGTAATAGTTGTAGCAGTAGTATTAACATCAGAATTGGTTGTAGTAGTAACAGGAGTGTCTTGGTGGCTGTACTTCACAAGTTGTGTTGGGGTACAGCTCCCAGAGTTGGTCGCGTAACCTGACCATCAGAGGTATGGTGTTGCTGTTTCCTGTTCTGTCTGTGCTTTTGTACCCGCCTATATGAACATTACAGGAAAACTGCAGTAGGCCTATTAGCTTATTATAGACCCTACTAACATCTACAAAGTTTAAGAATATAAGACTAGACTGCAGTAGGCCTACTAGCCTAATCAAACTATTCCCAATCATGCATTTGCCTAATGTTTGAAAGAAGACGCAAAATATTTATTTCCTTAGTCCTACAGGCCTGTTCCAGTTGTCGGCAATTCAATGGGCGAATCAGTGCTTGCCTACTTCCCTTCTAAATTTAAATTTATCCAGCTTGTATGCACTGTTCCTAAGATAATTCATGAGCATCTCCGTAACAAAATTGACGAATACAGAGATGGTATAATAACCTATATTATATGTCAAGGTATCTTGCTAATGACAATAAGATGACAGATAATTTAAACAAATATCTATATTATTATAATCATGGTGAAGTGCTAAACCCGTAGGATTATACAGCTTCTGTTGGGGGGGGGGGTGGAAGGTATTCAAGCTTAATTCAGGGAACTGGAGCACAGATCTAATTCCCTAAATCAACAAACAAGATGATTGTTTACGTAAATTCAGATGTGCTTTCACTTGCTCCTTTTAGCGCCTGGTTCCTAGGCTGTTTGTGTAGTCATAGTCTCCTGCGTTACCATGTGAAGTGCATAATAAACTAACCGCTTAAAATCTAAAAGAAAAAAATATCTAACAAAACATTCGCTATAGATGCGTTGCTAACATCTAAGGGATAAATAATTATCTACGACTTCCTGTCATGTCTGTGCGGGGTTTCTGGTGATGTCCCGGAGTAGATGATTGTTCAGACCTTGTTATTGAAGGTGCCATTAACAAGGTACAGCGACGCCCTTGTAAGTTCTTCCTCGAGGATTATCAACTAATGTCATGGAAACGTTACAGCTGTTTATTACAGTTTACTGTATACACTCGCAGTGTGTGTGTGTGTGTGTGTGTGTCTTGCCGAATAAGTAAAATTAGTCAATCAGCCATAACTCTTAAAATTAAGTCCTTTCTGAAATTTTCTCTTATACGTTTAAAGATGTATTTTTTTCCATTTATGTTAATGTAAAAATTAATAATTTTGTGCCAAAAGAACCTTAGGAAACTTTTCTAACCTTATTATAACAAGCGCAATTTAATTTAACCTAATCCAACTAAATATATTTTAGATAAGTTTAAACTAATTTAATAATTAACAATGAAATATATTCTTTTCGTTAGGTTTAGAATGATTTTTGCGAAATTATTGTATACACAAATTTTCGCTTGCCTTATTCAGCATGACGAGAGCTGGTATTTTGGCCAAAATAGCAAGTTTTACTTATTCGGCACAACATGTGTGGGGGTGAGAGAGAGAGAGAGAGAGAGAGAGGGGGGGGGGAGGTCCACCTATGGTGCAAATTATGGGTCCCATAGCTTCGGAGAAGTGGATAAAAAGGCTTCATGGAAAAATATTTGACTTTATTCCTGAAGCCATTTGAATATTCCACTTCCCCTTCCACCTCATTTTTTTGACCAATTGGTATATTTTATTGTACACACACAGGAAGAATGTCGGGGTAAGCATCATACCGAGGACATCCTTTTAGGTGCACATCAACCAAATAACTGCTGCAGCATACCGGCGCCTGGTAACCTAAGAATAGCATTTCGATATCTGAGTAAGGAAGCACTGACGACACTTTACACCGTGTACGTCAGGCCCATACTGGAGTATGCAGCACCAGTATGGAACCCACACCTGATCAAACACGTCAAGAAATTAGAGAAAGTGCAGAAGTTTGCGGCAAGACTAGTCACGGAGCGAAGGGTTATGTCCAGTAAGAGAGAGAAGCTGTCAGAAAGTGGAACAGTTTGGAGAGTGATGTAGTGGAGGCAGAATCCATACATAGCTGTAAGAAGAGGTGCGATAAGAGTCGAGAAAGCAACAACATATAGTTGAGCGAGCACGCGCGCTCACACAAACACTACACACACACACACACACACACACACACTACACACACACAAACACTACACACACACAAACTACACACACACACACACACACACTCACACACACACACACACTACACACACACACTACACACAAACACACACACTACACACAAACACACACACAAACACACTACACACAAACACACACAAACGCACTACACAAACACACACACACACAACTACACACACAACTACACACACTACACACTACACTACACACACTAACACACACACACACACACACACACACTACACACACACACAAACAAACACACAAATGCAAGATAACATTCCAACAAACATTTCATTTCAGCAGTTCAGTTTTTGGACTAAGTTGTCTAAGCATTTTCTCCCATAATTTGTGGTTTCTGGTTTATAATAAAACACCAGCTAACCAATGAGTGTTTGACCAGAGTTTTTTTTTTCTCATACTTCAAATTCATCAAACAGACAATAAAACAACAGACAATAAAACAACAGACAAAACAACAGACAATAAAACAACAGACAATAAAACAACAGACAATAAAACAACAGACAATAAAACAACAGACAATAAAACAACAGACAATAAAACAGAAAATAAAACAACAGACAATAAAACAACAGACAAAACAACAGACAATAAAACAACAGACAATAAAACAGACAATAAAACAACAGACAATAAAACAACAGACAATAAAACAACAGACAATAAAACAGACAATAAAACAGACAATAAAACAGACAATAAAACAACAGACAATAAAACAGACAATAAAACAGACAATAAAACAGACAAAACAACAGACAAAACAACAGACAAAACAACAGACAAAACAACAGACAAAACAGACAATAAACAATAAAACAAACAAAACAACAGACAATAAAACAACAGACAAAACAACAGACAAAACAACAGACAAAACAACAGACAAAACAACAGACAAAACAACAGACAATAAAACAACAGACAATAAAACAACAGACAATAAAACAACAGGCAATAAAACAACAGACAATAAAACAACAGACAATAAAACAACAGACAATAAAACAACAGACAATAAAACAGACAATAAAACAGACAAAACAACAGACAATAAAACAACAGACAAAACAACAGACAAAACAGACAAAACAGACAATAAAACAGACAATAAAACAACAGACAATAAAACAACAGACAATAAAACAACAGACAATAAAACAGACAATAAAACAGACAATAAAACAACAGACAATAAAACAACAGACAAAACAACAGACAATAAAACAGACAATAAAACAACAGATCAACAAAACTGACCTTCAGTCTTGTTGCCAGTGAAGAGAACTTTATCTGAAGAATTGGAGGTTCAATTAATCCCGATTACCGTTCATTTCCCCAGGTACTGTGCACCCTACGTGTTTAGCGCTTCTCCGGGAACATTTTCATTATTCAACAGATTTAGCAAAATTTCTTTTTGTCAGAATCGGGACGTATTAAAACGTTAGCCTTTTAAGTTTAAGAAATGTGTTGACAAAGTCCCTGGTGTGCGAAACGTCTTCTAATGCCTTTAATCGCATTTTGTGTTTTACACGTATAAGAAATGAACACAAATAACTTGCACATAAGAGAGGCTTATGATGACGTTTCGGACCGACCTGGACCGAAACGTCGTCACAAGCTTCTGTTTCCTATATGCAGGTTAAGCTTATGACGACATTTCGGTCCATTTGCAAGTTTAACTTGTAAATGGTCCAAGTCGGACCGAAACGTGCGGGTTATTTGTCTATTGTTCCAGTCACGGTATTGTGCCTTTTTTCTCTCTAAGAAATGTTTTGGTGCGAAAGTTGTGATGCGTCACAAGAACATTACCATTGAGCAAGTCAGTCCGGAACGTGGCTGCCTCTTCAAGGGTGTAACAAAGGATCTAAAGCTTTCCGCATATCATGAAGGATTTAAATCCTCTTACACGACCGCAGTTTGCTGCAGAATGCTCCTTCAAGGGATTGACTGGATAACATTCTAGCCTTGATGCTGCTGTTGCGTGTTTACATGCGCCAGGATTCCCTGTTATAATATCCGTCAGTCCCCGACGACGAAATCCCTTTTCTGGATTTACCGTTGTTCCTACTTAACATCATGTTGGAGCAGACTAATGCAACACTTAAAACATGTGTGTTGTATAAAACAGATGTGTGGTATAAAACAGATGTGTGGTATATAACAGATGTGTGGTATATAACAGATGCGTGGTATATAACAGATGTGTGGTATATAACAGATGTGTGGTATATAACAGATGTGTGGTATATAACAGATGCGTGGTATATAACAGATGCGTGGTATATAACAGATGTGTGGTATATAACAGATGTGTGGTATATAACAGATGTGTGGTATATAACAGATGCGTGGTATATAACAGATGCGTGGTATATAACAGATGCGTGGTATATAACAGATGCGTGGTATATAACAGATGCGTGGTATATAACAGATGCGTGGTATATAACAGATGCGTGGTATATAACAGATGTGTGGTATATAACAGATGTGTGGTATATAACAGATGTGTGGTATATAACAGATGTGTGGTATATAACAGATGTGTGGTATTTAACAGATGTGTGGTATATAACAGATGTGTGGTATATAACAGATGTGTGGTATATAACAGATGTGTGGTATATAACAGATGCGTGGTATATAACAGATGCGTGGTATATAACAGATGCGTGGTATATAACAGATGTGTGGTATATAACAGATGTGTGGTATAAAACAGGTGTGTGGTATAAAACAGGTGTGTGGTATAAAATATCGACACGATAGAAAAATAGACCAAAATACAGCATAATGCTATCGTTTACCGACTACGTTTCGCCCACACAGTGGGCTTTATCAAGTCACAAGCAGATGTGTTTGTGACTTGATAAAGCCCACTGTGTGGGCGAAACGTAGTCAGTAAAAGATAGCATTATGCTGCATTTTTGTATTTTTCCACAGATATGTGTATTTTGACATCCGATTTAAGAAAGAGGTTGTGTTTCTAACGGTGAAATATAGGGGCGTCTTTTTACCCTTCAGGTTTTTCGGTGGATGGGGGTTTCTCACCTCTCATTCAACACCATGTATCAGTATACATCCCAATAACACCTTCTCACAAAGCTGCTCCTAACGACTTAGAGGCAACACTTCCAGAACTCATTAAGTATTCCTACGCTGGCTAACTTCCACTGGAATTAACTACCACCCTGACACAGTTCCACGGGACGTGCAGCCTACCAGCCACGTCTCCAGCGGTATTAGTATTCGCTGGAGGTGCAGAGGAGGCGGTTGCGTTCAGTCCTTGATGGTAACACGCTGTGAGCGACTTACCGGCCAGCCTCCCGCTGAACACCAAGACGGCTGCTCTAACTCACTAATATCTGCTTTCGTTATCGACATGACCACGGCTCCGGGAGGCACAGCACGTCCCACCTGCTACAAACATTTATCTACCGGAGAAGCATGAAGACATTGTTTGAAACCGACGATAAGTAAGAGCCCGGGGACTTATAAGTATCATGGCAGTGCTGCAACACCAAGGGTGGAGACAGTGGACAATGTGCAAACACCTGGTGATCAATTGACCACGGGCAGAAAGGCCAACATTACTGCCTTACCCAGGGTTGTTACACAGACTTCACATATGAGGCGAGGCAAAAAAAAAAAAAAAAAAAAACGAGTCCAGATAGTTTATATCCAGTCAGCTGTAACTACTGATCTTTTTGTCCCCAATTATCTACCTGGAGTCTACTTGGAGGTCAACGTCCCCGCCGCCCAATCTTTGACCAGGCCTCTCGGTGAATCAGGGCCTGATAAACCAGGCTGTTACGGCTGGCAGCACGTAATCCAACGTACGAACCACAGCCAGTCTAGTCTGGTACTGTTAAACAGTCTTGGGCCCAGGATACTTATTGTGTTCTGTCTTAATGTATTCATGGCGTCCCTGCTTTTCACTAGGGGTATGTTGCACAGTCTGCCTAGCCTTTTGCTTTCGTAAAGAGTGATTTCTGTGTGCAGATTTGGGACCTGTCCCTCCAGGTTTTTCCAGGTGTAGATTATGATGCATCTCTCGCTGAGCTCCAGGAAGTACAGGTTAAGTGACTCCAAAAGTTCCCAACAATTAAGGTACTTGACTGAACTTATATGTGCAGTGCAGGTGTTCTCTGTACATTATCTACATCTGCAATTCACCTGCCATGAATGGAGCTGTGTACAGCAGTATTCCAGCGTAGAGAAAACAAATATAAAAAGCATTATCACTGGCTTAGCATCCCTTGTTTTGAAGGTTCTCGTTATACATCCTATCATTTTCCTCGCAGATGTAGCCTTGAAGGCGACATTTATACTCCCAAGTTCTTCACACTACTTTTCCGCTCTGTTATGTGCTTCGAGAGTGTAGTATACAAATTTTTCATATCGGAATGATTGAAATTTGTCCTCAATCATCATTTTTTTTCCATGGCCCTTTGGAAAACTTGCTTTATATCTGCCTGAAGATTTACCGTGTCCTCAATGGATGACACACTTGCAGATTCTAGTACCGTCCGCAGACACCGTACTATGGTTTGCATCACTGTCTATGTCTGATATGAGAATGAGGAACAGGATGGGAGAGACTACTGTGCCTTGTTGAACATAGCTTTTCACTGTGGCAGCCTTCGATTTAACTCTGTTTACCACTACACAGGAACGTAAGAATAAAGGAACACTGCGGAGGCCTACTGGCTCATAGAAGACAAATCCTTATCAAAATCGCCCGTCGTGTTCTGTTGGTTAGAAAGTTGTAGATCCATCTGCCCACTTTTCCATTTATTCCTTTAGCACGCATTTTATGAGCTATTACACCATGATAGCACTTGCAAAGGCTTTTGCAAAGTCTGTGTGTACTACATCTGCATCCAATACCATTTCATAGTGGTCCAGTAGTTGCGAGAGGCAGGAGCGACCTGCTCTAAACCCATGTTGCCCTGGATTATGCAATTGTTGGGAATCAAAGTGATTGGCAATTATACCTCTAGAATTCTTTCAAAGACTTTTTATGATGCGGGACGTTAGAGCTATTGGTCTATAATTCTTTGCTATTACTTTGCTGCCACCTTTATGGAGTGGGGCTATATCCGTTGTCTATGCCTCCTCTCTACAGCATACTTGAGGCACGTGGTAGGGGTTTCTTGAAGGTCTTGATGAGCACACAGTTCCACGAGTCTGGGCCTGGGACTGAGTGCATGGTTGTATTGTCAATGGCTATATCGAAGTCCAGTGGAGTTAGGGTTATGTAGGAAATCTGGTATACATTGACAGGGTTTTGAGGCTCATTCACGAAAAATTAATTTGGATTGTCGATCTTTAGACTGATAAATGGCTCGCTAATCAGTCATACTGAGACTTCAGTGTCTCGCTCATTTCTTTGTCATCTGATTGCCTCTTGCAAGATCCTCTCACTGCCTCTCAGTTCTGTCAGTTCCCTTGTATTATCTCTAGTCTTTAACTACCATCAAATAACGATCAGATATCACTAGATTTTAAAAACTGCAAATTCAAAACTCTGCTCCATAAATTTGTATTGATAAACACATGAACCAACACTTCATTGTAAGTCGCAAAACAAGCTTCTGTTGCGACGATGTTTAGCTCTGGTCGAGCTTCACTAAGTCTTGATTTGATGCGACTTAATAAATGTTGGTCCTGCAACGTCTCTATTATGACACTGTCTTCAGCATGCGTAACAACGCTTCTCTGACTGGTACTTGTATTGTGTCCGTTTTCGGTTTTATGGGAGGGAGGATAGAGCTTCCACCATTCCTTGTGCAGAATGACTAACACAGCTTTAGTGTGCCACAAAGTGCTGGAACTCCTCTGACTTCAGAATTAAGTTCTCTCAAATTCACTAAACATTCAACAATTTTTCTTGTCTACACTCATCTCGAGTAAATTGGATTATCGAACACTATTACCCACTTCCTGCATCCAGCTCTTTATTTAAAGTATTTATTCACCGGAAAAACTACTATTGATCACTGAAGACTTATAAAACAAGGAAATAGACTGCAAAAATCTGGAGCAACACGGGGAGCCAGAAACGTGTGGGAAGTGGGGACGGGGGATTGCTAAATGATTGGAGATGGCGATGGAAAACTTTACTAATTTGCATGTCATAGAAAGTTCTAGAGAACGGGACATAGCAATTTAGCTGGACCTTGTATTTACCATCATTGCCTCTGATGTAGAGGACATTGAATGTGAGAGGCCTCTCAGTGCTAGCGACAATGCAGTACTGAGGTGTGAGTATTTTGTGCCTCAAGGTGAACTTGGAGAGAAACAGGGAGTGAAGGAACCAACATGACTTTCCAAGAGATCATGCAGGCATGAGGCAATGCCAAGGTGGCGTGCCGCGGGAGAGAGCGCCAGATGGAAAAAAAAATAATGAATAAAATGGAGCTGGTAGATGCCGGGAGGCAGAGGAGGAATTCACACCCAGAAGCAGAAGAAACAGAGGGAAGACCCATAGTTTATCCAGAGGCACAGGGCAAAATCGCCAGGTCAAGAAAACATGGAAAACACTTTCCTAATTATGAATGCCGGACAATAGGGAAGCCAGCAGAAGAGTCAGAAACAAATACTGGTGCGTAAGGAAAGAAGTTGCATGTAAATAAGGCAGAAAAAGAAAGAAGGGCACATAGAAATAACCACAAAGTCTGCGATGAACTGAACAAGACATTTAAGAGAGCATTCTCAGTGAACACAGGAGCGTTACCAGAGTCAAAGAAGATGAAGGCAAACCGAGTACTGGACACAATACACAACGTGAAAAGAAGTCAAGAAACTACTGAGCGAGTTAAATACCTGGAAGACGATGGGACCAGACAACCTCTCCCTGTAGGTACCGAGAGCAGCAGCGGAAGAGCCACTTTCAACGATCTTCAACAAGTCAACTGAAACAGAGCAGCCGCCAGAAGTGTAGTAAACAGCGAGTGTAGTTCCTCTCTTCCTCCCAGCTGAGGAAGATACCGTCTTAAAAGTGGGGAGAAGACGCTTAAAAGAATCTTAAAGACGCTCTCATATGACTCCAGTTATAGCGTTTAAGGGAAGTACTAACTACCTGCTTGGCGGCCTCTTGTTAAAACACATCCACACAACCACCCCGCACACCATCCATCCACCCCGCACACCATTCACAAATCCCACAGACCATCCACACACCCCACAGACCATCCACACACCCCACAGACCATCCACCCACCCCGCACACCATCCACCCACCCAACAACATGTCACCCACTGTCCCACCCACCTCGTCCACAAACGAGACACCCATACACCTCCCGCCCCTCACCCAAAAACCGGTCAAACACTGAACCACACCAAGAACTCACCAACTTCTCCCACCCACCAAACCACATCACCCACCTTACCCACTTGCTAATCCATTTTTTCAGTTTGCCTTCTATTGTCAAAACTGGTTTTTTCATAGTTTTTTCTAGTGATGGGACATTAACTGTTGTACACACCCATACGGGTGTAGTGCTTCTCACTACACCCGTAGGGGTCATACAGTGCCTGGGAAATAGAAGGTAATAGTGAATATTTCGAGATTGGGATGGTATCTGCAATTTCTTGAATCTAAAGAATTTGACCGTGTCGACACGCACAGCTTCAGTGATTAACCGAAAAGATTCGTGTCTTGGGAACTTTGAAACACAAAGCCGATATTGCTACAGTGATGAGTGTGGAACACTGACAGCCGATATTGCTACAGTGATGAGTGTGGAACACTGACAGCCGATATTGCTACAGTGATGAGTGTGGAACACTAGCAGGAAGTGTTACTACAGTGATGAGTCTTGATAACTTGTATATGCAGTGAACGTTAATAGCAGCTAGTATCTTCACAGAGAAGTGCTTGAGGGCGTTATCTGCCACCTCCCTACTACCCCCTCCCCCCCAGGATGCGACCCACATCATTCGACTAACACCCAGGTACCTACTTACTCCTAGGTGTAAGGTAACATGCCCAACATTTCCACCCATGTCGAGGATTGAACCTCTAACACTTAGCATGGGTACACTAAACCCGTAGAAGTTATACAGAGCCTGGGCTATGGGAGGCAATCATTTCGATCCAGACACACTAAGGTAGCTCCAGTTCCTCAGATTAAGAGCGATATAGCAGCATGAAGGCATCCCCCTTGAAGGGTTGAGGATGTTTAGGGTCGGTGGCTCTGCTGAACCTCGCGATTGGTCGTTGAGGAGTCAATTAAAGGGTTTCACAGGTCGTTGCTGTCGCTGTTACTCACAAGGAATGGCCTCTGGTGCCGTGTTGTGGTGGCTTCGGCTTCGTCTGCAATGATTCTAAAAGCTTATGACTTCATTATGCAAATCTGAGGGGCAGGTGGCGACTGGAAGCTGCTACAAGAAATCTGAGAGGAAGGTATTGACGAAGATGCTACAAGAAATCTGCTAGAAAGGTGGTGACGAGGAACTTCGGAAAGAAATCTGGGAGGGAATTTGTCACTAGAAGCTACAACAAAAGCAATCTGTGGGCAAGTGATGGCTGAAATCTGTGGGGTAGGTGCAGGCTGCAAAAGAAGTCAGCAAGAACAGTAATTACTCAGTATAATATAATTCAACTGTGTATTTGATATTTACAGAACACTTAGGAATAAATAAATGGGATGTAAACAGCGTGCTGAAAATTTCCAGTCAAGACAGGACTCGCAGCAATGGTTTCAAATTGGAAAAGTTCAGATTCAGGAAGGATATAGGAAAGCACTGGTTTGGTAATAGAGTTGTGGATGAGTGGAACAAACTCCCGAGTACAGTTATAGAGGCTAAAACGTTGTGTAAGTTTTAAAAATATTTTAGATAAATACATGAGTGGGTGTGAGTTGGACCTGACTAGTTTGTGCTGCTGGGTCTGGTACAGTGCTCCTTCCTTGAGTGGAAGTGACCAGACTGGGTGGGTCATTGGGCTAATCCGGGGGGGAAGGACATTGACCTGATCCGCATGGGTCAGTAGGACTGTTGCAGTGTTCCTTCTTTATGTTCTTTGAACTTCAACCTTGAGCTCTGGCTCTTCGTGGAGAGCCGCGTCAGAAGACACAGTACAAGCAACAAGTATCTCCTTGATAAACCACCTGTAGAGTCGACCAACATACACAGGAACGCCATGCAATTAAAGGACACTAAAATTTGGAGCTCCTTTGCAGAAGATGAAAAAAAAATCCCTAATCTGGCACCTGCTTCAATAATATAGTGAAAAGTAACTCAAAAATCTGACCAAGCTGTGCTTAAATTATTTTTAAGCCGAATTTTTCAGTGGCAACCTTTTTCATCCAGATCATATTAACATTCGTACTCCACTAGACTTGGAGAAAGCCATTGACAACATGCCCATGCACTGCCACAGGCCCACACTCGTGGAACCCTGTGTTCATTAAGAACTGCAAGAAACCCCTTCTCGGGCTCCAAGTATGCTATGGAGGAGCACAGACACAGACGAGATTCCAGTCACCAAAAACAACGGATATTGCCCCATTTCATAAAGGTGGCAGCAAAGCAAGAGCTAAGAACTACAGTCCAATAGCTCTTTGAAAAAGTTTTAAGAAGGATAGCAAACCACCTGGACTCCCAAAAACTGCACAATCCAGGGCAACATGGTTTCAGAGCAGGTCGCTTCTGCCTCTCGCAACTACTGGACCAGTACGATATGGACTTGGATGCACTGGAAAATAAACAGAATTCAGTTGTAGTATCCACAGATTTTGCAAAAGTCTAACATGTGCGATCATGCTGTAATAGCACACAAAATGTGTCCTAAAGGGGTAACTGGCAAAGTAGGCAGATGAATCTTCAGCTTTCTACCCAATGGAACACAAAGAGTAGTGGTAAACAGAATTAACTCGGAAGCTGCCATATGAAGAGCTCTGTTCCACAAGGCACAGTACTCGCCCCCATCCTGTTTCTGTTCCTCATATCTGACATAGACAGAGATGCAAACCACAGCACTGTATCATCCTTTGCAGACGATACTAGGATTTGCATAAGAGTGTCATCCATAGAGGACACGGTAAATCTCTAAGAAGATATAAACCAAGTTTTCCAATGGGCAACAGAGAACAATATGATGTTCAATGAAGACAAATTCCAACTACTCCGTTATAGAAAACTGGAGGAAATAATAGCTAGAACTGACTATGCTACAAACTCTAATCACTCAAAAGAACGGAAAAGTAATGTGAAGGACCTGGGAGTGGTAATGTCTGAGGATCTCACCTTCAAGGATCACAAAAATGTCACTATCACATCTGCGAGGAAAATGATAAGATGGATAATGAGAACATTCAAGACAAGAGATGCTAAGCCAATGATGATCCTTTTTAAATCACTTGCTCTAAGCGGGAATACTGCTGTACATTGACATATCCATTCTATGCAGGTGAAATTGCAGATCTAGAGAATGTACAGAGAACCTTTACTGCACGTATAAGTTCCATCAAACACCTTAACTACTGGGAACGCTTGGAAGCACCTGACTTGTACTCACTGGAACGCAGGCGAGAGAGATACATCATAATACACCTCTGGAAAATCCTACAGGGACTGAATCTGCACACAGAAATCACTCCCTACGAAAGCAAAAGGCTTGGCAGGCGATGCAAGATACCCCCTATGAAAAGTAGGGGCACCATTAGTGCACTAAGAGAAAACACCATAAGTGTCTGGGGCCCAAGACTATTCAACAGCCTCCCACCAACCATAAGAGGAATTACCAATAGACCCTTGGCTGCCTTCAAGAGGGAGCTGGACAAATACTTAAAGTCGGTGTCGGATCAGCCGGGCTGTAGTTCGTACGTTGGACTACGTGCGGCCAGCACTAACAGCCTAGTTGATCAGGCCCTGATCCACTGGGAGTCCTGGTAGTGGACTGGGCCGCGGGGGCGTTGATCCCCGGAATACCCTCCAGGTAAACAGATATTCTCTCTCACTTCCATCAATATATTTCAACAAGTGTGATAACCAAGAGAATATTCGACATTATTCACCTCTACAAACGTTATATTACAATGTTGCATAAAAACTGATGGTCGTCAATTACAAAACAATTTACTATATTTTTAAGAACCTCCAGTTTGATGTTACGTCATAAAAAAATTTCAAGGAAAAAGGCAGTCAAATTAATGTACATTTTCGTTTAAGGTTTCAAGCTGATCAGAATAGTCATTCTTTATCTGTTAAATGGCATACAAATTAACGAAATTGACAAGTTACAAGTAAATGCCAAAATTTACGTTAATAAAGTCCACTAACGTTGAAAGTTTGAAGCCTATCAGAAAAGTCATTTTTCTGTTATTGCTCGGAATCTAAAGATTCCAAGTCCTTTAATAACGTTGGTAAATTATCAAATTTGTATCTACACAAGCCTGAAGGATATAATAATTTTTTGTAGATCGCATCAGGGCTAATGGTTTGAAGCCGATCAGAAGAGGCATTCCTTATTTGATGAATAAAAATATCCCAGTATCAAAAAATGAGCAAATTTGGACACATGTAGCTCAGTAACACTCAAACCTGGCGTTCAGGTTATCAGCAATGCAAGAAGTTTCAAGCCGACCAGAAAAGGCATTCTCCAGTTATACTAATTCCAACGATTCAAAGATTGTTTATCAACGAAGTTTTAAAAAATAAGTCGTCTGCACGCAACGTAAACTTGGTGGATACCATCCCCAACTTGGTGGATACCATCCCCAACTTGGTGGATACCATCCCCAACTTGGTGGATACCATCCCCAACTTGGTGGATACCATCCCCAACTTGGTGGATACCATCCCCAACTTGGTGGATACCATCCCCAACTTGGTGGATACCATCCCCAACTTGGTGGATACCATCCCCAACTTGGTGGATACCACAACTTGGTGGATACCATCCCCAACTTGGTGGATACCATCCCCAACTTGGTGGATACCCAACTTGGTGGATACCATCCCCAACACAACATGCCATCCTCAACTTGGTGGATACCATCCCCAACTTGGTGGATACCATCCCCAACTTCGTGGATACCATCCCCAACTTGGTGGATACCATCCCCAACTTGGTGGATACCATCCCCAACTTGGTGGATACCATCCCCAACTTGGTGGATACCATCCCCAACTTGGTGGATACCATCCCCAACTTGGTGGATACCATCCCCAACTTGGTGGATACCATCCCCAACTTGGTGGATACCATCCCCAACTTGGTGGATACCATCCCCAACTTAAGATGCAGCAACTACTGAAGACAGCGTCGCTCAGACAAGGTACCCTCAGGTATCGACCATCAAAATTTCGGACTATTTAACATATACAGTTGGGAATTGTGCACTTTAATTTTACTCTCAAAAATATAAATACCATGACTAAAATATATGTAAATATACAGATCACTTCAACAACTTATTCTCCCTCCCTCCCTCTCTCCCTCTCTCTCCACTTCCCTCCCTCTCTCCCTCTCTCTCCACTTCCCTCCCTCCCTCCCTCTCCACTTCCCTCCCTCCCTCCCTCTCCACTTCCCTCCCTCCCCTCCACTTCCCTCCCTCTCCACTTTCCCTCCCTCCCTCCCTCTCCACTTCCCTCCCTCTCCACTTCCCTCCCTCCCTCCCTTCCCTCCCCACTTCCCTCCCTCTCCACTTCCCTCCCTCCCTCCCTCTCCACTTCCCTCCCTCCCTCCCTCCCTCTCCACTTCCCTCCCTCCCTCCCTCCCTCTCCACTTCCCTCCCTCCCTCCCTCTCCACTTCCCTCTCTCCACTTCCCTCCCTCCACTATCCACTTCCCTCCCTCCCTCCCTATCCACTTCCCTCCCTCCCTCCCTCCCCTCCACTTCCCTCCCTCCCTCCCTCTCCACTTCCCTCCCTCCCTCCCTATCCACTTCCCTCCCTCCCTCCCTCTCCACTTCCCTCCCTCCCTCCCTCTCCACTTCCCTCCCTCTCTCCTTTTTCCCCACTGTAACTTCCACATCCCCATCGACCTATCTCCCTCCCTCCCTCTTTCTGCATCGACCTATCTCCCTCCCTCCCTCTTTCTGCATCGACCTATCTCCCTCCCTCCCTCTTTCTGCATCGACCTATCTCCCTCCCTCCCTCTTTCCGCATCGACCTATCTCCCCCCCTCTTTCCGCATCGACCTATCTCCCTCCCTCCCTCTTTCCGCATCGACCTATCACCCTCCCTCTTTCCGCATCGACCTATCTCCCTCCCTCTTTCCGCATCGACCTATCTCCCTCCCTCCCTCTTTCCGCATCGACCTATCTCCCTCCCTCTTTCCTTTCATCGACCTATCGACCTCCCTTCCTCCCTCTTTCTGCATCGACCTATCTCCCTCCCTCCCTCTTTCTGCATCGACCTATCTTCCTCCCTCTGCATCGACCTATCTCCCTCCCTCTTTCTGCATCGACCTATCTCCCTCCCTCTTTCTGCATCGACCTACCTCCCTCTTTCTGCATCGACCTATCTCCCTCCCTCCCTCTTTCTGCATCGACCTATCTCACTCCCTCCCTCTTTCTGCATCGACATATCTCCCTCCCTCTTTCTGCATCGACCTATCTCCCTCCCTCCCTCTTTCTGCATCGACCTATCTCCCTCCCTCCCTCTTTCTGCATCGACCTATCTCCCTCCCTCCCTCTTCCTGCATCGACCTATCTCCCTCCCTCCCTCTTTCTGCATCGACCTATCTCCCTCCCTCCCTCTTTCCGCATCGACCTATCTCCCTCCCTCCCTCTTTCCGCATCGACCTATCTCCCCCCCTCTTTCCGCATCGACCTATCTCCCTCCCTCTTTCCGCATCGACCTATCACCCTCCCTCCCTCTTTCCGCATCGACCTATCTCCCTCCCTCCCTCTTTCTACATCGACCTATCTCCCTCCCTCTTCCTACATCGACCTATCTCCCTCCCTCCCTCTTTCTGCATCGACCTATCTTCCTCCCTCTGCATCGACCTATCTCCCTCCCTCTTTCTGCATCGACCTATCTCCCTCCCTCTTTTTGCATCGACCTGTCTCCCTCTCTCTTTCTGCATCGACCTATCCCCCTCCCTCCCTCTTTCTGCATCGACTTACCTCCCTCTTTCTGCATCGACCTATCTCCCTCCCTCTTTCTGCATCGACCTATCTCCCTCCCTCCCTCTTTCTGCATCGACCTATCTCCCTCCCTCTTTCTGCATCGACCTATCTCCCTCTTTCTGCATCGACCTATCTCCCTCCCTCCCTCCCTCTTTGTGCATCGACCTATCTCCCTCTTTCTGCATCGACCTATCTCCCTCCCTCTGCATCGACCTATCTCCCTCCCTCTTTCTGCATCGACCTTTCTCCTCCCTCCCTCTTTCTGCATCGACCTATCTCCTCCATCCCTCTTTCTGCATCGACCTATCTCCCTCTTTCTGCATCGACCTATCTCCCTCTTTCTGCATCGACCTATCTCCTCTTTCTGCATCGACCTATCTCCCTCTTTCTGCATCGACCTATCTTCCTCTCTCTGCATCGACCTATCTCCCTCTCTCTGCATCGACCTATCTCCCTCCCTCCCACTTTCTGCATCGACCTATCTCCCTCTTTCTGCATCGACCTATCCCCCTCCCTCTTTCTGCATCGACCTATCCCCCCTCCCCTCCCTCTTTCTGCATCGACGTATCCTCCCTCCCTCTTTCCGCATCGACCTATCTCCCTCCCTCCCTCTTTCTGCATCGACCTATCTCCCTCTTTCTGCATCGACCTATCCCCCTCCCTCTTTCTGCATCGACCTATCCCCCTCCCTCCCTCTTTCTGCATCGACCTATCTCCCTCCCTCCCTCTTTCTGCATCGACCTATCCCCCTTCCTCCCTCTTTCTTCATCGACCTCCATCTCCTCCCTCCCTCCCTCCCTCTTTCTGCATCGACCTATCTCCCTCCCTCCCTCCCTCTTTCTGCATCGACCTATCTCCCTCCCTCCCTCTTTCCGCATCGACCTATCACCCTCCCTCCCTCTTTCCCATCGACCTATCTCCCTCCCTCTTTCCGCATCGACCTATCACCCTCCCTCTTTCCGCATCGACCTTCTCCCTCCCCTCCCTCTTTCCGCATCGACCTATCTCCCTCCCTCCCTCCCTTTCTACATCGACCTATCCTCCCTCTTCCCCTCGACCATCTCTCCCTCCCTCTTCCTACATCGACCTATCCCTCCTCCCTCCCTCTTCCTACATCGACCTATCTCCCTCCCTCCCTCTTCCTACATCGACCTATCTCCCTCCCTCCCTCTTCCTACATCGACCTATCTCCTCCCTCCCTCCCTCTTTCTCATCGACCTATCTCCCTCCTCCCTCCCTCTTCCTACATCGACCTATCTCCCTCCCTCCCTCTTTCCGCATCGACCTATCTCCCTCCCTCCCTCTTTCTACATCGACCTATCTCCCTCCCTCTTCCTACATCGACCTATCTCCCTCCCTCCCTCTTTCCGCATCGACCTATCTCCCTCCCTCCCTCTTCCTACATCGACCTATCTCCCTCCTACATTCCATATTCTCCTCCCTCCCTCTTCCCATCACCTATCTCCCTCCCTCCCTCTTCCTACATCGACCTATCTCCCTCCCTCTTCCTACATCGACCTATCTCCCTCCCTCCCTCTTCCTACATCGACCTATCTCCCTCCCTCCCTCTTTCCGCATCGACCTATCTCCCTCCCTCCCTCTTCCTACATCGACCTATCTCCCTCCCTCCCTCTTCCTACATCGACCTATCTCCCTCCCTCTTCCTACATCGACCTATCTCCCTCCCTCCCCATCATAAGAAAGCGGAGACTTGAACACCAATACTTTCAACTATAATGAAAAACTTGTGCGTTTTCTGTGTGCAGAACTTAGCGGATCTCAGTGGAATATTGGAAGGTTGAAGATCATTATGCAACATTGACTGATATATTGGCAAGGCGGGAGTCCCTCACATTGCATATACAGCCGTCTATATTTCCCAGGTGGCAGGCTAAAAACCTCTCATTGAATTTATCTGAATATATTGAAGAGATAGGCGGGCTGGAGCTCCAGTCTGTAGTTGAAGGCGACTCTTGTCTCGTACTGACGACTGTAGCGGCGCCGCTCAGAAATATTCTTCTCCCTTTCCAAAATTTTATAGGATTTCTGGAAGCAGGTTTTTTTTTTAGAAATATGGTTATTATTTGCATTTAGAGTATCTTACTCGCAAATGTATGTGCGTGTGTGTTTAATATATATATATATATATATATATATATATATATATATATATATATATATATATATATATATATATATATATATATATATATCAACAACAACACTGCGCTAGCCAAGGATTCGAACCCATGCTGTACTGGCCCGCCATTGTGAACGAAAACCACATGACGCCTTAACCCACAGGACCATTGCTAGCGCAGTGTTGTTACTGATCAAAACCACGCGTTCGTGGTTACAATACACACACACACACACACACACACACACACACACACACACACACACACACACACACAGTGATGCAAGGTAAAAATCGAAAAGTCACTTTATTCAATGAATTTCTTTCCAAAAATAAGCAAACATCACAATTCAAATGGCCTCTGAAGTGTAACATTGGCACTCGTTCAAAGTGCAGGTACTGTACTTCTCACCTCCAGTACTAAACGGTTTTCATTGTTCCCTTCATAAACCTTTTCTCGCTCACACTCCAACAGCAGTCAAGACAAAGATAAGTCGACTGCATAATTCTTGACTGCAGGAAAGCATCTGTTAATAACCCCCACCAGAGACTGATTTGTAAATAACAAAAAGGCACAATACCGTGACTGGAACGATACACAAATAACCCGCACATAAAAAAGAGAAGCTTACGACGACGTTTCGGTCCGA
>NC_091341.1:4218752-4221252 GCF_038502225.1 Cherax quadricarinatus
TGCTTCCCTAAGACCAGACTGAGGTCGAAATATACAGTAATCATCTATATAATGTAGCTTAGGAGTATAGCATTTACATTAAATTATATATATTAGTTGTATTAGTTAAGAAAATCTGGAATATATTAATTTTTAACAGCTAATCTGCCAAGTTTTACTGACCAGATTTGGTTTACGTTTTATACCTTGTGATTTACATAGGATTATTTTGTGACGATTACCTTAGTGAGTACAAACAGGAAGTGTGTATCACGCTCAGCAGACGGAGGATCAAGCCTTCACACTGTCTTGTGCCGAATGACCCACACCAGTTTAGCGCTTATCATGATTTATGCGAGGATCAGAGATTACAATAGGTTGTTGGTGACTGTAGAGTAACAATTATAAGATGTAATGGGTAGTGTGTGTGTGTGTGTGTGTGTGTGTGTGTGTGTGTGTGTGTGTGTGTGTGTGTGTGTGTGTGTGTGTGTGTGTGTGTGTGTGTGTGTGTGTGTGTCTACAGCCATAATCAAAGTCAGACGTGGCCCAACACGCTCTGGACTGGCACCTTGATCTCAGCTTGGGATTGAGACGCAAGGACTAAGCGCGAAACCCAAAGGACCAGAATTATTACTAGACTAATTTAGTGTTGATTTTCCTCTTCCAAACTGTGTTTCTTAATGTAAGGGAACATTTGATCAATCATTTTCCCAGATATAATTATAACAGTATTTAGGCTGGTCAACATACATTAATTCGTGGTGAATGTGATTATCTGATTATTATTGGCAGAGAATATTCACGAATGATTATTTTATTGATCTTATGGTGGTCAAGAATTCAGTTTGACAACAGGATTATTCGTAATTCTTGGTGGTTCGATTATTTTATAATCCATAAGATTTTTAAAAAACAACACTAAGTACTCGCCCAATCCTGACAATCTGGTGTAAAACAAGGCAGTGTATTTCATGAAATTTTATTTCCCGTATCATTCTCTATACTAACATCGTGTTTGTTGGTATTTTTGCAGTAATGGAATATTTGATTACTTATATATCCTCAAGACACCCATTCCCGACACACAGTAGTGTTTATGCGAGTGATTTTGTGATGCTGGAAGAACATAGGTGTATTTCGTATGTGTTGTGGAGTATGAAAAACGACATCCATTGCATTAAGGAATAGGTTTAAATTTGACTGGCGTAAACAAGAGCACCAAATTCTAAACCAGAGTACCTAGTCGTTAGTTTCATCACTCACTGTAAACAAGAACAGCACTACCCGCAAAGTAATGATCGTAAACAAAACGCTTACTGCTGTGTTTGACGTGTTTAGTCGTATACCACCAACACACCTCGCGATTGTTAGCGGTGCCGTGTTCACACACACTGGCAAACAATCGGTGCTAACTAGCAATCAATAACCGGCCAATAAATTGGCAGTAACTCAGGCAATTATGCTCAGAGCTGCCGCTAGTCACCGCTACTCAACGAGACACGCCCTTGGAATAACTCTGCGTTGCTAATAAATCTTCATAGGGGGACCTGCTGAATACAACTGGAAAGGCCGGCTATACCTTCTTCTGAACTCATGGACGGTATGAACAAGTATGAATGTGGTCATACCCGCGTAGGTCCGACGGTCGTAAACACGTACGTCCGACGGTCGTACCCACGTAGGTCCGACGGTCGTACCCACGTAGGTCTGACGTAAAACTTTAATACAAGACAACAACAGCGGAAAAGGTAAACGCCCAGCTGCTGCCTGAGGTGCAGGGCGGAGCCTTCACTTCAGATATCACCGTCGCCGCCAGATTTAAGACTCCCGATGTTTTTAACGGCTTCAGTTTGGATTGAAATGTTTATAGGCGGGCATGTTACCTTACCGATAACTAAATTTAATGGGTAATGGGGAGGGAGGATTTGTCATTCCGGCGACGTCATGACCATGTGTGAGGTGTATCATGTGGCATGACACATAAGTAACGCCAGTGACAGCATGATCTTAATGTTCATACAGACGTGTGGGTGTGAAGCACTTGTTTACCTCTGTAGTTACAGCAGCCGCGGCTACACTCTCTCCCGTCTTTGTTTAGTTACTTACCTGTGTTTGCAGGTGTTGAGGGACTGCTTCAACACCTGTATTAACATAGCCGACCTTATTAGACTGGCCTTCTGGGCTAGTCTAAATAGAGTGCGCCTCCTCCTCCTAATACAAACCCTGGGGAAGGGGTGACATTCAGACTACATCCAAGGAAGGATAATTCCACTTCCTTGGATCAAAAGCCCCTCACCAGCCTCAAGGCACCCTCCTTGAGGATGCAAACCCCAGTTATTTGGTGAAAAATATTACTGCGCCACAGAGATTAAAGGCAGCAGAATCGCCCCAACATTCTCCATTAACAATAAAAACATTGATGCAGGTAGGATACACGAATACTGAGATTTTGAAACGCATGAAGAGGTTTTCTAAATTTATCACTTGAAAACCAATTTTGGTATGTAAAACTGAGCCTATG
>NC_091341.1:4226252-4273752 GCF_038502225.1 Cherax quadricarinatus
GGTATACCTGGAGAGTACCTGGGGAGTACCTGGAGAGTACCTGGGGAGTACCTGGAGAGTACCTGGAGAGTACCTGGAGAGTACCTGGAGAGTACCTGGAGAGTACCTGGAGGCTACCTGGAGGCTACCTGGAGGCTACCTGGAGGCTACCTGGAGAGTACCTGGAGAGTACCTGGAGAGTACCTGGAGAGTACCTGGAGGCTACCTGGAGGGTACCTGAAGGCTACCTGAAGAGTACCTGGAGGCTACCTGGAGAGTACCTGCAGGCTACCTGGAGAGTACCTGCAGGCTACCTGGAGAGTACCTGGAGGGTATCTGGAGAGTACCTGGAGGGTACCTGGAGAGTACCTGGAGGGTATTCCGAAGGTCAACGGCCCCGCTGCCCGGTCCATGACCATGAGGTCACTCATACCTTTTATACCACTAAAGGGAATTTTGATGTTATGGCTTAGTCGATGACTGAACAGAGGGAGTCATGCCGTACCTGGGGGAGAGAGGACTAGCTGGGAGAGAGAAGACCAGTTGGGAGAGAGAAGACCAGTTGGGAGAGAGAAGGCCAGCTGGGAGAAAGAAGACCAGTTGGGAAAGAGAAGGCAAGTTGGGAGAGAGAAGGCAAGTTGGGAGAGAGAAGACCAGTTGGGAGAGAGAAGGCCAGCTGGGAGAGAGAAGGCCAGCTGGGAGAGAGAAGGCCAGCTGGGAGAGAGAAGGCCAGCTGGGAGAGAGAAGGCCAGCTGGGAGAGAGAAGGCCAGCTGGGAGAGAGAAGGCCAGCTGGGAGAGAGAAGGCCAGCTGGGAGAGAGAAGGCCAGCTGGGAGAGAGAAGGCCAGCTGGGAGAGAGAAGGCCAGCTGGGAGAGAGAAGGCCAGCTGGGAGAGAGAAGGCCAGCTGGGAGAGAGAAGGCCAGCTGGGAGAGAGAAGGCCAGCTGGGAGAGAAGACCAGCTGGGAGAGAGAAGACCAGCTGGGAGAGAGAAGACCAGCTGGGAGAGAGAAGACCAGCTGGGAGAGAGAAGACCAGCTGGGAGAGAGAAGACCAGCTGGGAGAGAGAAGACCAGCTGGGAGAGAGAAGACCAGCTGGGAGAGAGAAGACCAGCTGGGAGAGAGAAGACCAGCTGGGAGAGAGAAGACCAGCTGGGAGAGAGAAGACCAGCTGGGAGAGAGAAGACCAGCTGGGAGAGAGAAGACCAGCTGGGAGAGAGAAGACCAGCTGGGAGAGAGAAGACCAGCTGGGAGAGAGAAGACCAGCTGGGAGAGAGAAGACCAGCTGGGAGAGAGAAGACCAGCTGGGAGAGAGAAGACCAGCTGGGAGAGAGAAGACCAGCTGGGAGAGAGAAGACCAGCTGGGAGAGAGAAGACCAGCTGGGAGAGAGAAGACCAGCTGGGAGAGAGAAGACCAGCTGGGAGAGAGAAGACCAGTTGGGAGAGAGAAGACCAGTTGGGAGAGAGAAGACCAGTTGGGAGAGAGAAGACCAGTTGGGAGAGAGAAGACCAGTTGGGAGAGAGAAGACCAGTTGGGAGAGAGAAGACCAGTTGGGAGAGAGAAGGCCAGTTGGGAGAGAGAAGACCAGTTGGGAGAGAGAAGACCAGTTGGGAGAGAGAAGACTAGCTGGGAGAGAGAAGACCAGTTGGGAAAGAGAAGACCAGTTGGGAGAGAGAAGACTAGCTGGGAGAGAGAAGACCAGTTGGGAAAGAGAAGACCAGTTGGGAGAGAGAAGACCAGTTGGGAGAGAGAAGACTAGCTGGGAGAGAGAAGACCAGTTGGGAGAGAGAAGACCAGTTGGGAAAGAGAACACCAGTTGGGAAAGAGAAGACCAGTTGGGAAAGAGAAGACCAGTTGGGAGAGAGAAGGCCAGTTGGGAGAAAGAAGACTAGTTGGGAGAGAGAAGACTAGTTGGGAGAGAGAAGACTAGTTGGGAGAGAGAAGACTAGTTGGGAGAGAGAAGACTAGTTGGGAGAGAGAAGACTAGTTGGGAGAGAGAAGACTAGTTGGGAGAGAGAAGACTAGTTGGGAGAGAGAAGACTAGTTGGGAGAGAGAAGACTAGTTGGGAGAGAGAAGACTAGCTGGGAGAGAAAAGACCAGCTGGGAGAGAAAAGACCAGCTGGGAGACTTTCACAGAGGCAGAACTGGGTCTCCTATGGTGGGAGTGTAAGTTTTTCCCAGAACTGGACAACTTACATTACCTTGCAAGTGCAGTTCTCTGTACTCAGTTTTCCAGCCCGAGTGATTAAGTTCTCCTCTTACATATTAACTTAGGGTTGATATCCTAGGACCTAGTATGTGGACTATAAAATTTGTGTACTAAATTTACTTGATTTCTAGTATTAATACATAATCTTGTATTCGCAGTTAATGCACTTTAAAGTTATCCTATGAAATTCTGAATTATACTCAAGTGATAGTAAGTTGTAAGGAGGATTCTTCACACTACTGGTTAACTTAAGTGGGTTTCAGAAGTGCCAATCTTTAAATCGCCACTTAAGTCGATGTTGCTAAGTGGAATACCTAATTTTATCTATTAACTCTGCCGAGGGTGATGGGCGTCACACTCTCGGGTGTTCACCTCACTTCTGGCAGTATAAAACAGCCTCCTCATGCTCCAGCATCTCCTAATACTTGCTGGTGACTTCGACACATCATTGTCCAAGCTGAATACCTTCAGGCAGCTGACTTCCATATTACAACACGTGTGCAACAGTTAGGTATCTTTATTGTTGATACGTATCGCCTTCACAGTAGGCTTCTTCAGTCAAATACAGAGGCAGCAGGTGTAGTAGTGAAATGATGATATAACCAGTTGATGGACTGATTAACATCTTCACTATTATTCCTACTGCCTCTCTAGGCTTCCTCAGTCATTTGACTGAAGAAGCCTACTGTGTAGGCGAAACGTATCAGCAATAAAGATACCCAGCTGTTGCACATGTGTCTTAATTATCAACTTGTCGGTATTTCATACCATTTTCAATACAACTTTATTACAGTAGTAAGCAACACTGCAACACAGAGTTTATTGACAATCGGGAAATTAACAAATGGGTCAACGTTTTCCTACAAAAATACAAGGCCTATACAATATGCACTGTCTATTAAAACTAAGCAGATCACAGCTGATAGACCAAGTAACTCATGGCTAACAAGTCGCTTCTTCAGGATCAATGATAAACTATGAAGAACAGTGCGATTGGGATAAATAACTGTACATCAGCACTTAAAAATCTAACGAGGAAGTCTAAACAACTGCGTTAGGCTAACAGGTTTAATGACACAAAAGGAAATGTGAAAAATATCTAGAAATCACTCTCCCAAATCCTGAGTTCTCGAAAACTGGCCTCACATCCAGCCTGCTGGAACAACCAATATATTAAATTATATCTTTATTACTATAGAATCAATATAACTAGCAAAATCCCAATTTCCAATTTCCAAGCGAGTGTATCTAGTTGGAAGTTTATCCAGACTTATTCTATTTAGCTTCAACTAATCCCACTGAAGATCGAGCAGAAAACTTAACTACTCTGCCATTACTATTGTACAGAAAAGTAGTTTATGTACTATCACCCACCATTGCAACACTGTCAAGCAAATCAACAATATTTAAGATAGCAAGGGTTACCCAGTACATATTGGAGGAGACCCAACTGATGTAAGTAACTAAAGATCAGTATCTTATTTGCCACTATCTAAAAATCTAAATCATTAGCAAGTTTAATCTCTCCTAGTGTCCCACAATATACTCGACCCCTGACAGTTTGGTTTCATGCCAAGAAAAAAATATGATGCTATTACAAAAATGCTGGACTTTATGCAACTCTTGAAAATTATGAATATCCACTGAGCCTCTGCTGAGACTTCAGAAAAGCTTCCTGTGCAGTACACTGCAACATCCCGTATCGTAAATATTGTTTTTTCTTATGTAATATGTATGTCGTGCCGAATAAGTAAAACTGGTCAATTAGCACAGACTCATTTAAAATTAAGTCCTTTCTAAAATTTTCTCTTATGCGTTTAAAGATACATTTTTTCATTAATGTTAATGTAAAAATTTTTAATTTTGCTCCAAAAGAATCTTAGAAAACTTACCTAACCTTATTATAACAAGAGCAATTTATTTTAGCCTAACCCAACTAAATACATTTTAAATACGTTTATAATAATTTAGTACTAAACAAACACAATCAAATATTTTTCTCGTTAGGTTCAGAATTATTTTGGCGAAATTATTGCATACACAAATTTTCACTTGTCCTATATGGCAAGATGAGCGTTGCTATTTAAGCCAAGATGGCAAGTTCTGCCTATTCGGCACGACATTATATATATAGTGTGAGTGAGTGTGTGTGTGTGTGTGTGTGTGTGTGTGTGTGTGTGTGTGTGTGTGTGTGTGTCGTGCCGAATAGGTAAAATTGTTCAATTAGCAAGAACTCATTTAAAATTAAGTCCTTCCTAAAATTTTCTGTTATACTTTTAAAGATATATATCTTTTTCATTTATGTTAATGTAAAAATTTATTATTTTGTACCAAAAGAACCTTAGAAAACTTACCTAACCTTATGATAACAAGCGCAATTTAATTTAGCCTAATCAAACTAAATATATTTTAGATAATTTACAATAATTTAATAATAAACAAACACAATGACTTTTTTTTCGTTAGGTTCAGAATGATTTTCGCTAAATTATTTCATACACAAATTTTCGCTTGCCTTATTCGGCAAGAAGAGCGTTGCTATTTAAACCAAAATGACAAGTTTACCTATTCGGCACGACATATATATTTACATATACGAGGCCCTTTTTACTGTATCAGTGAAACAACGGTCGTAACAAACACGCACACACACACGCACGCACGCACGCACACGCACGCACGCACACACACACGCACACACACACACACACACACACACACACACACACACACACACACACACACACTGGAGGATCAGGCACGTATAACAGGAAGGGCACTGCAATGGAGCAGAGAATACCTGACAGGGAGGCAACAGCGAGTCATGGTACGTGACGAAGAATCACAGTGAGCTCCTGTGACGAGCGGGGTACCACAGAGGTCAGTCCCAGGACCAGTGCTCTTTTTGGCATATGTGAATGACATGACGGGAGGGATAGACTCAGAAGTGTCCCTGTTTGCAGATGATGTGAAGTTAATGAGTAGAATTAAATCAGATGTGGATCAGGCAGGACTACGAAGAGACCTGGACATGCTGGAAGCTTGGTCCAGCAACTGGCTCTTCGAATTTAACCCCGCCAAATGCAAAGTCATGAAGATCGGGGAAGGGCAAAGAAAACCGCAGATAGAGTATAGTCTAGGTGGTCAAAGACTACAAACCTCACTCAAGGAAAGGAACTTTTGGCGAGTATAGGGCCGTACACATCTCCTGAAGCGCACATCAACCAGGTAACTGCTGCAGCATATGGGCGCCTGGCAAATCTGAAAATAGTGTTCCGATACCTCAGTAAGGAATCGTTCAAGACACTGTACACAGTGTACGTCAGGCCCACACTGGAGTATGCAGCACCAGTTTGGAACCCACACCTGGTCAAGCACGTCAAGAAATTAGAGAAAGTGCAAAGGTTTGCGACAAGGTTAGTTCCAGAGCTAAGGGGAATGTCCTACAAAGAAAGGTTAAGGGAAATCGGCCTAACGACACTGGAGGACAGGAGGGTCATGGGAGACATAATAACGAATACAAAATACTGCCAGGAATTGACACGGTAAACAGAGACAGGATGTTCCAGAGATGCGACACAGAAACAAGGGGCCAGAACTGGAAATTGAATTCTCAGAGGAGTCAAAGACTATTCCACTTTAGTGGAAGTGGAACAGTCTAGTAGTGGAGGCAGGAACCATTCATAGTTTTAAGACGAAGTACTATAATAAAGCTCATGGAGCAGGGGAAGAGAGGACCTAGTAGCGATCAGTGAAGAAGCGAGTACACTAAAAAAATACATTAATTGTCAACCTTAAGATCCTACATATATATTTCATCCGCTTTATCGTTCATATTTATACAAGTCACTTGTAGTCATGAGTAGAATAACGAAAATTTTAAATATGAATACACGTATAAGGCAATTTATATTCTGATTATTAAATACAAATAATTCAGACTGTCTCCGTATTTCTGTTAAAATATCATCTGAAGTTAAAATATAGAATATTTAGACGTCTATTAATATATTAGATGTATGCGACGGACGCTCTTCAACGTTAACAGACGTACTGACTCAGTCCTCTTCAAGGAAAATCAAGGTCTTTGTATACTAAATACTATTGAACATTAAAATGGTATAAAATACCGACAGGTTGTTAGGTAAGACACATATGCAACAGTTAGGTATCTTTATTATGAAACGTTTCGCCTACACAGTAGGCTTCTTCAGTCAAGTACAGAAAAGTTGATAGAAGCAGAAGATACTTCAAGACGATGTAATCAGTCCATCACCCTTAAAGTTTCTGTACTCGACTGAAGAAGCCTACTGTGTAGGCGAAACGTTTCATAATAAAGATACCTAACTGTTGCATATGTGTCTTACCTAACACTAAATACTATAATTTGTGTGTTGCAGGTGCATCAGAAAGTCTCCTTACGTCATGCAAGTGGTTTAGAAACTGACAAGTTGAAGACTGAGACACTTGTGCAACATTTGGGAATCTTTATTGATAAAAATATAGGTTGCAAAATGTTGCACAAGTGTCTAAGTCTTCAAGTTACCTTACAACTAGCTACCCTTGCTCACTGCTAGGTAAACTGATACCAGTTGTTGCTCGTGTTCACCTAGCAATAATCGATTTGATGTGTGTATATCACAACTGGTGTCAGGTTACGATTATCAATTATTTTTATTTGATCCGAGGAAGAGAGGAGCTTCAATTTATTTACTTAGAAGCCAATCATCAGTATTAAGGCATTCCCCTTGATTGTCGGTATTTATACCTTTGATATACCTCTGAAGAATTTCGAGAGTTTCACTACTCTCGGAGTCCGGTCATGGGTCAGGCTCGTGTGATGCTTGCCTGGTTAACCAGGCTGTTGCTGCTGGAGGCCCGCTGCCCCATATATGTAATATTAGCTGTAGAATAGCTGATATTAGACAAGGGTTGCTTGGTTTCATATTAAGAAATAAGAACAAGAGGAACACTGCAGCAGGCCTGTTGGCCCATACTAGGCAGGTACGTAACTTCTGTCCCTAGGTTCCTAGGTCCACGAGTACACAGAGACAACACAATAAGTGCCCGGGGCCCAAGACTGTTCAATTGCCTCCCAGCCTACATAAGGGTGATTACCAATAGACCCCTGGCTGTCTTCAAAAAGGCACTGGACAGGCACCTAAAGTCTACCTGACCAACCGGGCTGTGGTTCATACGTCAGCTTGCGTGCGGCCAGCAGTAACAGCCTAGGTGGTCAGACCCTGATCCACCATGAGGCCTGGTCTCAGACCGGGCCGCAGGGGCGTTGACCTCCGAAAACCCTCTCCAGGTAAACTCCAGGTTATATCTCAACTTTCCAGATCTTTAGCGAGGAATCTTTGAGAGTCCTCAACGCAGTTCTGGTCATCATATTTAACAACTAAACGATAACCTGGAAAACTTACAGTAACTAAGTTAATCTTGTATGCAAAGAACCTTAAATATCTAAAACAAATAACACTAGAGTTTACCTGTGTCTTATGAAGATCTGCTTAGTGGATTCTCATTGCTAGTGCAGTTGAAGTGTTTAGGACATATTCCCTAAGTTTCGAACTGTACTTTCAGGTGAAGGCAGAGTCTTAGGAAGGAGATACAGCTTGAAGAGAACAAGAAGATTCATCTCAGGAAGAAGGTAGAGTATGCCATTTATTCAAGCTGTAACGCACTGCAGCATCTTGGGATCTTGATGCAAAGAATTCTTCAAAATTTGTTTAACCTATAGGCATGACCTACTAATGGGTTTATTCACTAGTGACTCCGCCTACAACTGTTCCAGCTCATCTCTCGGCAATATGCAAACGGTACTTTCATTAAGACTGATGGAATGTACACACCGACTCCAGGCTGGGGCACTGAGTACCTCAAACTCCTCATCTTCCACCTTTCTCTGCACTGGACTGAAGAAGTCAGTGGCTGGTGGAAAGTTTCCAGAATGAAGATACTCAAATGTTGCACATATCTTATTTATCAAATGAACTAGTGATGGGAAGAATGGGTCGATGAGTGTATAATTCGCTAGTGTACAAAATAATACTGTCGAAGTCTAAGGACATCGAGGATCAGTATTTGGACTTACCATAACGACGAACGGTGAGCAAGGCGTCCCAGTGAACCAACTTCATGGAATGGTCAGCGGGTCTTCAGAGAAGGCATCACTTTCGGGTCTCAGTACGAGGTACACGTAGTGTCATGGTTCAACGTTACACGAACCAAAGGGGTAAATGTCTAGAAATAGTCCAAGACATTACAGTAATCTGTTGAGGTATCATACACTTGGACGGGTGTCCCACAGAACCTGGAATGTGTGGACTCTTGCTCAACTTCTGGTACTGTTATACGATATGCCAAGGTTAGATAATCCTGAGAAATTTATATAAATTTGGTTGGTTTAACTTTCCTAACCTCTTCATATTTTCCTATCCAACATTCTACAGAGGAGGGCAATATTCTACAGCGAGTTGAGAGGAGAGTTCAAGCTGTACCTGCTGGGCACTACACACTACATCTAGTTAAATTCCTATGCTCAGACTCTCACACGCACGCTCAGAGGTGGCAGAACCTATACACAGCATTAAGAATAGGTATGATAGGGCTCTCACAGCCAGGCGTGAGGAAGCCCCGTAAAGACCAACGGAAAGGGGGCCCAGGAGCAAAGACGATTTATGCAACCACAGGCGAGTACATATAGGTGAGCGTGCACGCATGCATTCGCACGCACAGAGCTCAAACTAAGTTAGAACAACGATAATTCACGTCAGTCTTTCGAAAGTCAAGAAGAATAACCCATAGCTCAGCTCTCTGGCCTAGTCCTCCAGCAAACTCGGAGATAATTTTACCTCTGTTGTACAAGCCTTTACATAAGCTGTGGTTCTTCAGTAATCACTGTGTTAGAGTGATAGTATTATGTACTCTACACCCGTCCTGTGAGCGGGAGTACACAGCATAGGTTCCTCAACTGTCATCAGTGAGAACTTAATCACACGTGAATTCTTTTCATCCTTGTTAAAGTAGCATAGATCACTCGAACAAATCTTTTAGTCACAGAGATCCCCAGGAGAAGCGTCGAAGATGCCAGGGAGACCATCCGACCTTCCGGCATTCTCACTGCACATAATGTCGACATCTGTAGCCGTCTCCATTTTATCATCCGTGTACTTTAAGGTGCCGTTTTCGTGAAAGTACTAAAGGAAAAACCAGAAACAGAGGACATAAAAGTGTCCATAAAGGAGGTGGAGGGGTAGTAGTTACGAGGTGCCGAGAGGGTCAGAGCTGATCCCCTGAACGTGACCAGCCCATTCCTACCTTCCCTAAATGTTGTCTGTTCTCGCCATGTTTCTCTTCGCGTTTTACGTGGGCCAAAACATTCGATAATTGACACAGGTGGACGATCATTCATTCCTTCTTGTTACAACAGACTCGGTGATCACCGTTTATCAGGCACTAAATATTACGTCCTAACACCGACACTTTCCGCCTTTGACGGTAAGAGCCATAAAATCTATAAACTGCAGACAACCATATAGGATGTCTATAATAAAATATATAGCCTTACTTTCTCTTACACAGAGGCGGCAGAAGCTTCATGTATTGATGGTTATGAGATGACAATATTGCCTCTTGCTGGGCCCTCAGCAGCTGCTGCCAGAGCCTCTTGCGAGGCGCACCAAGCCTGTTATTGCTCAGTCGATGGGCGTTGGAGAGCTTCGTAAAAGAATGTTCGCAAGCGATCGTCTTGCCGTACGTGGGTACGTGAATTCTATTTATTGGTCCGATGAATTATTGGGAAATTAACAAGATGAGGGTGTATATTTTACACGTAAGTTACCTTGAGGGACAGGATGCCTAAAAGGAGGGTGGAAAGTTGTCAGAAGATGGTACGGTGTCAGATAAGAAACTTCCATAACGATTTTATGAAATGGAAGAGGTCAGCAGGTAAGGCCAAGGTCAGAAATTTATTTGAGGTCACGTGATGGCTGCTCCTCCGCGTGACTAGACACGAAGTGAGACAGTTACAACTTACCGTGAATTATTTAGTAAATTTAAATGATTATCTTTAAAACAAATTACTTTATCAACACACACTAGCTGACAACACCGTGCGCACACCCATATACGACTGCATACAGTGAAGTATCTTCGAAAACAGGTAAGCCAACCCCCCCCCCCCACACACGCACACATAAACGAGATTAGTGCAAAAGCTGAAGGACCAGGCAAGTATAACAGGGAAGGCATCAGCGATTCATGGTAAGAGATAGGGGGGTGTCAGAGTAGGCGCCTGTGACGAGCAAGGTTCCACAGGAGTCAGTCCTAGGACCTATGTTGTTTCTGGTATATGTGAATGACATAACGGAAGGGATAGACTCAGAAATGTCCCTGATTGCAGACAGTGTCAAGTTAATAAGGCGAATTCAATCGGAAGAGAACCATACAGGACTACATAGGGGTCTGCACAGGCCTGATCCAGCCAACTGACTCCTGGAGTTCAATCCCACCAAGTGGAAAGTCATGAAGACTTCAGACTACAAAGACTACAAACCCTCACTCTGAGTGAGTATAACACCAGGCACATCTCCTGAGGCGCACATCAACCAAATAACTGCTGCAGCATATGGACGCCTAGCAAACCTATGAATAGCATTCCGACATTTCAGTAAGGAAGCGTTCAGGACTCTGTACAGCGTGTACTTCAGGCCCATATTGGAGTATGCAGCACCATTCTGAGCCAACACTTGGCCAAGCACGTCAGGAAATTAGAGAAAGTGCAAAGGTTTGCAATAAGAATAGTCTCGGAGCTAAGTGGCATGTCCTTCGAGGAGAGGTTAAGGGAAATCGACCTGATGACACTGGAGGACAGGAGAGAGAGGGCTAGGGGGGGGGATTTAACATATAAAATACTGAGAGGAATCGACAAAGTGGACATTGACTGGATGTTTCAGAGATGAGGCACAGGAACAAGGGGTCACAATTGGAAGTTAAAGACGCAGATGAATCACAGGGATGTTAGGAAGTACTTTTTCAGTCATAGAGTTGTCAGGAAGTGGAATAGTCTGGAAAGTGACGTAGTGGAGGCAGGATCCATTCATAGCTTTAAGAAGAGGTATGATAAAGCGCATGAAGCAGGGAGTGTGTGATCTGGTAGCGACCAGTGAAGAGGGGGTGCCAGGAGCTATGAATTGACCCCTGCAACCACAATTAGGCGAGTACAATTAGGTGAGTACACACACACACACCTACCTGGTAATTAACTAGGAACCTGACACACTGTACGGCGTGTATCAGGGCCATCTTGAAGTATACTCGTACAGCACCAGTCTGGAGCCCGCATCTCAAAAAGAATGTCGACCTGGAAAATGTGCAGAGATTCGCATCGAGACTAGTCCCAGAGCTGAGGGGTGTGAGGTATGATAAGAGGCTAAAAGAGCTAAACTTGATGACATTAGAGGACAGGACGTGGGGTGACATGATTACGAAGCAGAAAATGCTGAGAGGAATTGACAAGGCGAGTCTATTTGACAGGCGGGAATCGAGTTGAAGAGGTCACAGGTGAAAGTTAAAAGCAAATGAGACACAGGGATGCTATGAAATACATTTTTAGCATTAGTGTGGTCAGCAAATAGAATGGCCTAGACAGCAATGTGGTCGAGACAAGAGCCTTACATACCTTAAAAAAAAAAAATAGGTATGGGCTCAAGCAGCCAAGAGATAAAAAAAAAAACCTAATAGTGTCCAGCGGAGAGGCAGGGCCAGGAGCTGAGACTTGACCCCTTCAACCCCAAATTGGGAAAAAGTAGGTAAGAGAAACACACACACACACACACACACACACACCCATAGGTCATTAAGCAATAAACTGGAAAAAAAAATACGAACAAAAGCACAAGGAAACAATGATAAACAAGGGGAACGGAAGTAACCCGAGACTAGTATACACAATGACCAATAAAGAATACATCAATTAGTGTGGAACGCAGAAAAGCAATAACGAAAATGACAGACTTTGGCCAATATCCATCGTATAATATTACACGATCACGTCAGGAGAAAAACACAGGTTCCAGTAATCAGACTAGAGTAAAATGAGAGGCAACTCAAGGAGGATAAGAGGGAAATGCGACAGACACTGGATAATATATTTGAAGAAGTTTTTTTTTCGTGATAGAAATAAACAACTTTGATATATAAGAAAGGAGAGTTTTTGCCACAGGTGTAAACACAGGTGCGACTGAGAACAATCAGCAAAGTAAAATACTGCCTGAAGGAACTACTCACGTGAAAGGAACAAGAGTTTGCATTATGAATACTGAAGGAGGTAGTGTTCACCGGAGACATCAGAGCAGTTGTGAGAAAACTGCAAATGCAGGTGGCAGACCAAAAAAAAAAAAAAAATAGCGCAAGAAACATTTCTCTCCAGGTGAGTTGAATCAAGTTATATATGTAACTGGGTAAAGGTCTCCTTCAGTGATACCTTGTTATAAAGGTATGTTGGCAAGATTTATCAGGAAGTAGGATAATTGTTTCATTAAGAGGGTCTTAAGTCACATGAAGACTCGCCGCTGGAGCTTTTGGTCATCCACTGACTTACCGCTGCATAAAGGGTCACGCTGTTTCAGGTGTTTTTGTCATGCTTGTCAGCTCGTTGCTCTTGGTGTAAATGTAGCAGGAAGAAACAGACAAGACGCTCCACTCTAGCTGAGCATCACTAACTTGCCTACTCAAGGCAATGAAGAGCATGAGAGGAAATTACTAAACCACTGGAAAAACTTTGGTAAAACAGAGACAGCAATTTAAAAATGGGTTCTGAAAGGAGGAAATTCTGTGGGAAGATGACACACGCACAATTAAGACACTGAAACAGACATTTCGCCACTTGCGGCTTTATCTATCCTGGCTAACTAATCTCACTCGAGTCTATAATGAGATGATATGTCACCTCATTATAGACAGGAAAACGAAGGATGGACTGCACATCCCTCTATCCAAGTGCCTTTTGATACAAACTTTCTGGTATTCGTTCATCCACTGTAGTAACAGATACTCCAGTGGATGAACGAATACCCATAATATGGCAGAGTTACAGTGAAAAAGATATTCTGATGTGGAAAAATAATGAGTACCACAAGACTTACTTCTTTGGGCTCACACACTTCCTCAGTGACCTACCGGGAGGAAACTCCAATACGCCAGTGTGGGCGAACGAGATAAAAATTATGGGAGTAAATAATAACGTAGAATTACTACTAAATGCTGCTTCATACTGATTTTAATAAGCTACAGCAACAGTCCAACACGTGGCTACTAAAATTCAGCGTCAGGAAATAGTGTCTTGAGAAAAAAAACTGAGGACGAAGGAATGGTGCCACTTAACAGGGAGGTCAGAAGACGAGTACTACTAGAAAGGGAGGTCAAAGGGAGAGTACCAGCAAAAAGAAAGGTCAAAGGGAGAGTACCAGCAAAAAGAAAGGTCAAAGGGAGAGTACCAGCAAAAAGAAAGGTGAGAGTACCAGCTAAAAAGAAAGGTCAAAGAGTACCAGCAAATAGAAAGGTCAAAGGGAGAGTACCAGCAAAAAGAAAGGTGAGAGTACCAGCTAAAAAGAAAGGTCAAAGAGTACCAGCAAATAGAAAGGTCAAAGGGAGAGTACCAGCAAAAAGAAAGGTGAGAGTACCAGCTAAAAAGAAAGGTCAAAGAGTACCAGCAAATAGAAAGGTCAAAGGGAGAGTACCAGCAAAAAGAAAGGTGAGAGTACCAGCTAAAAAGAAAGGTCAAAGAGTACCAGCAAATAGAAAGGTCAAAGGGAGAGTACCAGCAAAAAGAAAGGTGAGAGTACCAGCTAAAAAGAAAGGTCAAAGAGTACCAGCAAATAGAAAGGTCAAAGGGAGAGTACCAGCAAAAAGAAAGGTGAGAGTACCAGCTAAAAAGAAAGGTCAAAGAGTACCAGCAAATAGAAAGGTCAAAGGGAGAGTACCAGCAAAAAGAAAGGTGAGAGTACCAGCTAAAAAGAAAGGTCAAAGAGTACCAGCAAATAGAAAGGTCAAAGGGAGAGTACCAGCAAAAAGAAAGGTGAGAGTACCAGCTAAAAAGAAAGGTCAAAGAGTACCAGCAAATAGAAAGGTCAAAGGGAGAGTACCAGCAAAAAGAAAGGTGAGAGTACCAGCTAAAAAGAAAGGTCAAAGAGTACCAGCAAATAGAAAGGTCAAAGGGAGAGTACCAGCAAAAAGAAAGGCGAGAGTACCAGCTAAAAAGAAAGGTCAAAGAGTACCAGCAAATAGAAAGGTCAAAGGGAGAGTACCAGCAAAAAGAAAGGTGAGAGTACCAGCTAAAAAGAAAGGTCAAAGAGTACCAGCAAATAGAAAGGTCAAAGGGAGAGTACCAGCAAAAAGAAAGGTGAGAGTACCAGCTAAAAAGAAAGGTCAAAGAGTACCAGCAAATAGAAAGGTCAAAGGGAGAGTACCAGCAAAGAGAAAGGTGAAAAGGAGTACCACAAGAGGTAGGCACGTCATACAGTCATCAGAGACTCGGTTAACATCACTCCAGGTCGGTGTCACATGAGAAGTAAGCAAATATATAAAAAAGAATATTTACGAATCTGAGCAAGGAGATCTTCATGTCACAAGATACGGTACGTGAGACTATTCCTCGAGTACACGGCTCCAGCATAGAGCCCTTGCTTAACCACACGAAAATAAGAAAATTTTAGAGGTTTTCAACAAGGTTGATTCTAGGAGTGCTGAGAATACAAGTTAAGGGAATTAGGTGGAAATAAATGGTATAAAATACCGACACAATGGCAATATAAACACAAATGCAGTATAATGTGATCCTTTATTGACTACGTTTCGCCCACACAGTGGGCTTTTTCAAGTCACAAACAGAACTACCTGGGGTGGAAGGAACGCGAGTATTTATAGTCCAGCTGAGGTCAGGTGAAGAATGCTGCATCTGATGATGTACTGAGTGGGGTTATAGAGTCTAAAAACTTGGGTAGCTTGGAAAGGAGACGACACAAGGAATGCCTGCGTACAACACCGTAATTCACACAACCACTTGATAAACTACAGAAACTCAAGACTTATCGCCACAGAAGACAACACTCAATACCGAAGAATCCTGGAATCATCACTCATTTCTATATCCGACAACTTCAACCAGAATAGTGGCTTCTATAACATAGCTGAACCACTTGCCAAGAAACTTCTTCATCGCTATCCCACATAAGAACACTGTAGAAGGTCTGCTCACAACTTATCCAATCTCCTTTCCAAGCTACCCAAGTTTTTAGACTCTATAACCCCACTCGGTACATCATCAGATGCAGCATTCTTCACCTGACCTCAGCTGGACTATAAATACTCGCGTTCCTTCCACCCCAGGTAGTTCTGTTTGTGACTTGAAAAAGCCCACTGTGTGGGCGAAACGTAGTCAATAAAGGATCACATTATACTGCATTTGTGTTTATATTGCCCTTAAGGGAATGAGACTTTAAACTCCCGAGTACCGTCATAGAAGCTAAGACGTTGTGTAGCTGTAAAAATAGGTTAGATAAGTACACGAGTGGGTGTGAATAGGTAAGAGTTGGACCTGACTAACTTGTGCTACTAGGTCAGATGCCGTGCTCCTTCCTTGAATGAACATGATCTGACATGACTAGGCATAGGTTTAAGCCGGTAAGAGAATTGGACCTGCCTTGCATGGGCCAGTAGGCCTGCTGCAGTGTTCCTTCTTTATGTTCTTATGGGCTATACATTATGCGAATATCATAACGGTTTGCAATACCGACAAGGTAAGACGCATATGCAACAATGCCTACCGTGTAGGCGAAACGTTTCGGAGTAAAAATACCTAACTGCTGTAAATATTTAAAAATCTTCTTTCCCCTTTCTACGGATTTCTTTTGTAGGAACTACATATGCAAGTTGACAACAGTGAGACAGCCAGGATGTTGGGGGGTTTACGGGACGAATTAGGCGAGTACAAATAGGAAGCGCGTCTGCCTGGCGCTCACCAGACGGAGGATCGAGCCTCCAACACGTCTTGCACTGAATGACTCACTTGGGTTTAGCACTTAACATGGATTAATTAATTAATTACAGGACGAATTTATCACACTCTGAAGGAACAGTATTTTTTATATAGTTTAAAACGCATGATCACTTTCTCAAAACACTGTGTTCGCATTCTCAAACAGTGTTCACATTTCCAAACACGGTGTTCACATTTCCAAACACGGTGTTCACATTTCCAGTGTTCACATTTCCAAACACGGTGTTCACAGTTCCAGTGTTCACAGTTCCAAACACGGTGTTCACAGTTCCAAACACGGTGTTCACAGTTCCAAACACGGTGTTCACAGTTCCAAACACGGTGTTCACAGTTCCAAACACGGTGTTCACAGTTCCAAACACGGTGTTCACAGTTCCAAACACGGTGTTCACAGTTCCAAACACGGTGTTCACAGTTCCAAACAGTTCACATTTCCAAACAGTTCACATTTCCAAACAGTTCACATTTCCAAACAGTTCACATTTCCAAACACAGTGTTCACATTTCCAAACACAGTGTTCACAGTTCCAAACACAGTGTTCATATTTCCAAACACAGTGTTCACAGTTCCAAACACAGTGTTCACAGTTCCAAACACAGTGTTCACAGTTCCAAACACAGTGTTCACAGTTCCAAACACAGTGTTCACAGTTCCAAACACAGTGTTCACAGTTCCAAACACAGTGTTCACAGTTCCAAACACAGTGTTCACAGTTCCAAACACAGTGTTCACAGTTCCAAACACAGTGTTCACAGTTCCAAACACAGTGTTCACAGTTCCAAACACAGTGTTCACAGTTCCAAACACAGTGTTCACAGTTCCAAACACAGTGTTCACAGTTCCAAACACAGTGTTCACAGTTCCAAACACAGTGTTCACAGTTCCAAACACAGTGTTCACAGTTCCAAACACAGTGTTCACATTCACAAACACTGTTCAAAGTCTTCATTTTTCTGACACGAGAGAGCACAGTGAACTTAATGGTAAAGGAAATATTTAACAGTCTCCAACTGAAGATCAGAATCCTCTTGGACCAAAAAAAAAAAAAATCCTCCGAAGGATTCAAAATGTAAGGGAATTAAGGGGCACGTAAGTCCCCCGTCTCCTAGTAACATGGTCCTTTTTCCACTATAATCTACCTTGTCTATAATTACTATCGTATTTCCTTTGTTTCGTAAGGTGAAGTCCAGGATCTTTTCTTAATTCATGGTATAACTTAAATATTTGAGGACAATTGTGTTGCAGAGGTCTGAGTTTCGCTCAGACAATTCTGTTGCAGACATTTGTGTTGCTCAGACCTCTGCAACACAATTGTCCTCAAAGATTTGTTAAGTTATACTATGAATTAAGAAAAGATCCCGGACTTCACCTTACGAAACAAAGTAAATGCTATAGTAATTATGGACAAGGTAGATTATAGTGGAAAATAAACATGTTATTAGAAGACTGGGGAAGTTACGTGCCGCTTAAAGTCTCCTTTAATCACCGTGAATTATGCTTCTTGGACCTGTAATGGACACTCGGAGGAACTAGTTAGGTTAGGTAAGATTGGTCAGGAAACAGGACGAGTGTTTCCTGACGCGTATCTTAAGTCACATGATGACCCGCCACTGGAACTTTTGGTCATCTGACAGAGGCCTTCCACTGGCTTATCAATCCACTCATTTCAAAATTATATATCATTTGCTACCCTTATACAGCTTTTTTTTTTATTTTAACTGAACACTTAATACATTGAAGCAAAATCTGGAGATCAAAATTAAATTCTGGTTGGGCACATCAATGTTTAATACATTTTTTAGTCCAAAATAAAATAACTGAAAAATATTAAAAAAATCACCTAGACTGGAACTAATACCATACAGACGTTCTTCATTGTATCTGACGATGCACAACACCCGCGTGGGTCATTCAACGCGAGAAACGGTGAAGGCTCGATCCTCCAGCCGTTCATCGTGGCCGGGGATCTCAGAGATACGCAGCTAAGAGAACAAGACTGAAAACTGCAGAATCCATATTTAGGATGAAGACCACGTAACGTGATAACATTGATAATAGTCTCATTACTGTACTTATCCTGGGTCCCTCCCATCTTACCTTAGCCTGGTAATCATCTACTTCCCTTTCCCCTCCCTGTCTACCTCCTCTCCCTCCCTGTCTACTACATCTCATCTCTCCCTCCCTGTCTACTACATCTCATCTCTCCCTCCCTGTCTGCCTCATCTCCTCTCCGCACTACCATACACACCACACTAATCTCCCTCTCCCAATATCTTCCATCCATTAATTCTTCTCCCTCCCTTCACTCTATCCTACCCCCCTCACCCCTTATCCCTCCCTCCCACTCTTGTAAACCTCTCCCTCTTCCTTCTCCCTCAGTCTCCAACCCATTTTTCCCCCCCCTCACTCTCCCCTTTCTGCTCTTCACTCCCCATGTGTTCCTTTTACTCTATTTCCCCACTTCCCCTCTCTTAACGCAATGATTTTTTTGGACTTCTTTTATTTTCCCCTTGAAGGTTGTATAGGATTAATACCCAAGTTCCTATATATTTTACACGCGAGGAATTGTTATCCTACTGTATCCGCCTGTCTGTCTGTCTGTCTGTCTCTCTCTCTCTCTCTCTCTCTCTCATACACGTAAGGCAGACAATATTGACAGGGCACAGAGAAGAACACTCTCAGTACTTTCATTAACAAATCATTACCTGCTGTAAATCCCTCAACGTGTATAGAACAAAGTCACAATACCGCAGCTGGAACAGTTCACAGAAAACCTGCACGGGGGAGAGGAACCTTACGACGACGTTTCGATCCTTCCCTGGACCACTGTCGAACCGCAAGTGTATCGCTCAACCTGTTCTCCCATTCAAAACATAGACGTTGAAGAGAACCTCATAGTATTCTTCAGGCTAGTAAAAAAAAAAATTCATTAAACTCAAACACTTAGTTCTTTCCAGTGGTACGAAGCTCCGTGGTACGAGGTTTGGTCAGAATGTGACAAAACGTCTCGGTAAAGATTCCGAAATGTTGCAGACGTGTCTCAAGTCTTCAACTTGAAGGTTTTCTGAAGCATTCATCACAGTACCTAAGGTACTGAAGCATATTCTTTGGTAGTTTTGGTTAAAGGTTTTACAAATACGTGGATGGGAATAAGTATTTTCGCTAAGGACCTGTTGAAGACTGAGACACTTATACAACATATGGGAATGGTACCTAACAACCTGTCGGTATTGTATACCATTTTGATGTTCAACATATGGGAATCTTTATTGAAGAAACGTTTCGCCACACAGTGGTTTCATCAGTCGAATACAATGCAGAAAGGCGTAAGGAGAGGAGGAGTTTGTATGGGCAAGTAGTGTTCCGTTCCTCCATTCTTATGTTCTTAAGATTATCATCTTCAGAGCTGAGTAGCACTGGAAGATTCTTCCCAACGGAAGCTGTGGATGCCACCATGTCAGGTTAGACACCTGTACACACTATACATACATATGATTCTACTAGCATTCTACTACCACCACCAGCCTATATATATCCCTCCCTCTCTCCTTTTCGTTATGACTTTGCAAATGGCCCAAGTCGGACCGAAACGTCGTCGTAAGTTCCTCTCTTCTATGTGCGGGTTATTTGTGTATAGTCTGAAGTACTAGTGGTATGTAGTGGTATAACCACTGGTACACACACAGCTGTAGTGGTGGTAGTGGCGTTACAAGAGTAGTTGTAGTCGGTAGTTTTGTGTAGTAAAGAGAATACTGTCCAGGACTTCCATTTACTTTTACCTCTCTCATAAATCCTGAGCCTTTTTTTTTTTCAATAAAGTATGTATTTTTCCCATGTTTCATGCCGGCAGCAACTGGAGTGGAGAGCAGGAGAGCCTTTTGCTTTACTGTCCTTCCCTCATGCACCTGAACAGTTGACAGCACTTAATCACGATAGAAGTAGATTGCCCTCAATAGATAGTCTCGGTGTGGACTCTTCCTTGTGCTCTCATGCTCTTACCACTCTCCCTCGCTCTCATCCTCTCTCTTCTTCCTAAGAACAAAAAAGAAAGGAGGAACACTGCAGCAGGCCTACTGGCCCATACCAGGCAGATCTTTCTCAAACCCAAACCCACTAGCAAGAAACATTCACTCAACCCTCCTCTACCTCTTCTATTCTTCTCTCTCTCTTCCCCTCCCTCTCTCTCTCTCTCTCTCTCTCTCTCTCTCTCTCTCTCTCCCCTCCCCTCTCTCTCTCTCTCTCTCCCCCCCTCTCTCTCTTCCCTCTCTCTCTCTCCCACCTCCCTCTCTCTCTCTCCCACCTCTCTCTCTCTCTCCCCCTCTCTCTCTCTCTCCCCTCTTCCTCTCTCTTTCTCCCCCTCTCTCTCTCTCTCCCCTCTTCCTCTCTCTCTTCCCTCCCCCTCTCTTACTCCTCCTCTTCCCTTCCCTTCTTCCATCCCCCTCCCCCTCCTCCAGCTCAACTCTCCCTCTCTTCCTTCAAATATTCTCAGCAGCTTCTAAGGCAGGATCTTAGAAGGCAATCAAGGTAATCTTTCTCCCTGGCAACACCATCATCCGCCCCCTCAGACACTGCCATAACAACCATATGAATTCTCACTCCCCTCACACCCACCTCTCTCCCCTCACCCTCTCCTCTCTCTCACTTCTATTACCATCTTCACATTAATCTACCCCCTCCTCTACCCACCTACCTCTCAACCTTCTACACTCCTCCCTAAACCAACCCCAGTGACACTCCACTACTTCCTACCACACACTCCACATCCATCCCTTCCATCCCATCAACCATTCTTTATTCCATCGCTGTCCAATCCACCTCCTCCACTACTCCTAACCCCCTTCACCTCCCCCCCTTCTACCCCTGCTGGGAACGGTAGCTACTTATCATTAAGGATTAATGGCATCGCAGCATCTAATTTGCATACAAGGATAAAAATCCAGCAAATTGCCCAGCCTTAATACACGGAGTCGCGACTTTTTTTCTCTCGCGGCTGTGCGCCGCTTTAGGCTGCGTTATGATGTACAAATATCTGTTTATGTAATAATTTTCTGGGGTTGATTGAGATAGAGTGCTGGAAGATCCTGCAGTGAAGGAATGCTGAAAGATCCTGCAGTGGAGTGCTGGAAGATCCTGCAGTGAAGAAGTGCTGGAAGGTCCTGCAGTGAAGGAGGGCTGGAAGCAGGTCCTGCCGTGAAGGAGTGCTGGAAGCAGGTCCTGCCGTGAAGGAGTGCTGGAAGCAGGTCCTGCCGCGAAGGAGTGCCGGAAGCAGGTCCTGCCGTGAAGGAGTGCTGGAAGCAGGTCCTGTAGTGAAGGATTCCTGGAAGCAGGTCGTGCCGTGAAGGAGTGCTGGAAGCAGGTCCTGCCGTGGAGTGCCGGAAGCAGGTCCTGCCGTGAAGGAGTGCCGGAAGCAGGTCCTGCCGTGAAGGAGTGCCGGAAGCAGGTCCTGCCGTGAAGGAGTGCTGGAAGCAGGTCCTGCCGTGAAGGAGTGCTGGAAGCAGGTCCTGCCGTGAAGGAGTGCTGGAAGCAGGTCCTGCCGCGGAGTGCCGGAAGCAGGTCCTGCCGTGAAGGAGTGATGGAAGCAGGTCCTGTAGTGAAGGAATCCTGGAAGCAGGTCGTGCCGTGAAGGAGTGCTGGAAGCAGGTCCTGCCGTGGAGTGCCGGAAGCAGGTCCTGCCGTGGAGTGCCGGAAGCAGGTCCTGCCGTGGAGTGCCGGAAGCAGGTCCTGCCGTGAAGGAGTGCCGGAAGCAGGTCCTGCCGTGAAAGAAGAGTCCTGCAGTGAAGGAGTGCTGGAAGCAGGTCCTGCCATGAAGGAGTGCTGGAAGCAAGTGAAGGAGTGCTGGAAGCAGGTGCCTGCCATGAAAGAAGAGTCCTGCTGGAAGCAGGTCCTGCCGTGAAGGAGTGCCGGAAGCAGGTCCTGCAGTGAAGGAGTGCCGGAAGCAGGTCCTGCCGTGAAGGAGAAGAGTGCCGGAGTGCCGGAAGCAGGTCCTGCCGTGAAGGAGTGCCGGAAGCAGGTCCTGCCGTGAAGGAGTGCCGGAAGCAGGTCCTGCCGTGAAGGAGTGCCGGAAGCAGGTCCTGCCGTGAAGGAGTGCCGGAAGCAGGTCCTGCCGTGAAGGAGTGCCGGAAGCAGGTCCTGCCGTGAAGGAGTGCTGGAAGCATTTCCTGCAGTGAAGGAGTGCTGGAAGCAGGTCCTGCAGTGAAGAAGTGCTGGAAGCAGGTCCTGCAGTGAAGGAGTGCTGGAAGTAGGCCCTGAAGGAGTGCTGGAAGCAGTTCCTGCAGTGAAGGAGTGCTGGAAGTAGGCCCTGAAGGAGTGCTAGAAGCAGGTACTGCAGTGAAGGAGTGCTGGAAGCAGGTTCTGCAGTGAAGGAGTGCTGGAAGCAGGTCTTGCAGTGAAGGAGTGCTGGAAGCAGGTCCTGCAGTGGAGTGCTGGAAGCAGGTCTTGCAGTGAAGGAGTGCTGGAAGCAGGCCTTGCAGTGAAGGAGTGCTGGAAGCAGGTCCTGCAGTGAAGGAGTGCTGGAAGCAGGTCCTGCCGTGAAGGAGTGCTGGAAGCAGGTCCTACAGTGAAGGAGTGCTGGAAGCAGGTCCTGCAGTGAAGGAGTGCTGGAAGCAGGTCTTGCAGTGAAGGAGTGCTGGAAGCAGGTCCTGCAGTGAAGGAGTGCTGGAAGCAGGTCCTGCAGTGAAGGAGTGCTGGAGCAAGTCCTGCAGTGAAGGAGTGCTGGAAGCAGGTCCTGCAGTGGAGTGCTAGAAGCAGGTCCTGCAGTGAAGGAGTGCTAGAAGCAGGTCCTGCAGTGAAGGAGTGCTGGAAGCAGGTCCTGCAGTGAAGGAGTGCTGGAATCAGGTCCTACAGTGAAAGTGCTGGAAGTCCTGCAGTGAAGGAGTGCTGGAAGCAGGTCCTGCAGTGAAGGAGTGCTGGAAGCAGGTCCTGCAGTGAAGGACTGCTGGAAGCAGGTCTTGCAGTGAAGGAGTGCTGGAAGCAGGTCCTGCAGTGAAGAAGTGCTGGAAGCAGGTCCTGCAGTGAAGGAGTGCTGGAAGTAGGCCCTGAAGGAGTGCTGGAAGCAGGTCTTGCAGTGAAGGAGTGCTGGAAGCAGGTCTTGCAGTGAAGGAGTGCTGGAAGCAGGTCTTGCAGTGAAGGAGTGCTGGAAGCAGGTCCTGCAGTGAAGGAGTGCTGGAAGCAGGTCTTGCAGTGAAGGAGTGCTGGAAGCAGGTCTTGCAGTGAAGGAGTGCTGGAAGCAGGTCTTGCAGTGAAGGAGTGCTGGAAGCAGGTCTTGCAGTGAAGGAGTGCTGGAAGCAGGTCCTGCAGTGAAGGAGTGCTGGAAGCAGGTCCTGCCGTGAAGGAGTGCTGGAAGCAGGTCCTGCAGTGAAAGAGTGCTGGAAGCAGGTCCTACAGTGAAGGAGTGCTGGAAGCAGGTCCTGCAGTGAAGGAGTGCTGGAAGCAGGTCTTGCAGTGAAGGAGTGCTGGAAGCAGGTCCTGCAGTGAAGGAGTGCTGGAAGCAGGTCCTGCAGTGAAGGAGTGCTGGAAGCAGGTCCTGCAGTGAAGGAGTGCTGGAAGCAGGTCCTGCAGTGAAGGAGTGCTGGAAGCAGGTCCTGCAGTGAAGGAGTGATGGAAGCAGGTCCTGCAGTGAAGGAGTGCTAGAAGCAGGTCCTGCAGTGAAGGAGTGCTGGAAGCAGGTCCTGCAGTGAAGGAGTGCTGGAATCAGGTCCTACAGTGAAAGTGCTGGAAGCAAGTCCTGCAGTGAAGGAGTGCTGGAAGCAGGTCCTGCAGTGAAGGAGTGCTGGAAGCAGGTCCTGCAGTGAAGGACTGCTGGAAGCAGGTCTTGCAGTGAAGGAGTGCTGGAAGCAGGTCCTGCAGTGAAGGAGTGCTGGAAGTAGGCCCTGAAGGAGTGCTGGAAGCAGGTCTTGCAGTGAAGGAGTGCTGGAAGCAGGTCTTGCAGTGAAGGAGTGCTGGAAGCAGGTCTTGCAGTGAAGGAGTGCTGGAAGCAGGTCTTGCAGTGAAGGAGTGCTGGAAGCAGGTCCTGCAGTGAAGGAGTGCTGGAAGCAGGTCCTGCAGTGGAGTGCTGGAAGCAGGTCTTGCAGTGAAGGAGTGCTGGAAGCAGGTCCTGCAGTGAAGGAGTGATGGAAGCAGGTCCTGCAGTGAAGGAGTGCTGGAAGCAGGTCTTGCAGTGAAGGAGTGCTGGAAGCAGGTCCTGCAGTGAAGGAGTGCTGGAAGCAGGTCTTGCAGTGAAGGAGTGCTGGAAGCAGGTCCTGCAGTGAATGAGTGCTGGAAGCAGGTCCTGCAGTGAATGAGTGCTGGAAGCAGGTCCTGCAGTGAAGGAGTGATGGAAGCAGGTCCTGCAGTGAAGGACTGCTGGAAGCAGGTCCTGCAGCGAAGGACTGCTGGAAGCAGGTCCTGCAGTGAAGGAGTGCTGGAAGCAGGTCCTGCAGTGAAGGAGTGATGGAAGCAGGTCCTGCAGTGAAGGAGTGCTGGAAGCAGGTCCTGCAGTGAAGGAGTGCTGGAAGCAGGTCTTGCAGTGAAGGAGTGCTGGAAGCAGGTCCTGCAGTGAAGGAGTGCTGGAAGCAGGTCCTGCAGTGAAGGAGTGCTGGAAGCAGGTCTTGCAGTGAAGGAGTGCTGGAAGCAGGTCTTGCAGTGAAGGAGTGCTGGAAGCAGGTCCTGCAGTGAAGGAGTGCTGGAAGCAGGTCTTGCAGTGAAGGAGTGCTGGAAGCAGGTCCTGCAGTGAAGGAGTGCTGGAAGCGGGTCTTTCAGGTCTTGCACTCCAAATATACTCCAGCATATTTCCCAGTTCGAACGTAATATTTTTTTTTTCAGGGAATCAGACAGCCGTCATCATTTTTTGAAGAATTTATAATTAGAAGATTTTTTCTACTGTATCAAAAATTTTAAAATACAATTTTGATTTTTAAATTCTTAATCAGAGAAGGTAAATCGAGAAGTTTTTCATGTTAAGGAAGACCCAACATAATTTATTACGAATAATTTTAAAGGATTTATCAATTAGGTATTTTGGGTATCTTAGATCATTAGCTATTTCACTTGCTATTTTGGTTTAAATAGCAACGCTCTTCTTGCCGAATATGGCAAGAAAATATTTGTGTATGCAATAATTTCGCTAAAATCATTCTAAATCTAACGAAAAATATGTTGGATTAGGCTAAATTAAATTGCGCTTGTTATAATAAGGTTAGGCTAGTTTTCTAAGGTTCTTTTGGTACAAAACTATTAATTTTTACATTAAGACAAATGAAAAAATATATATATCTTTAAACGTTTGAGAAATTTTTACAAATGACTTAATTTAAAACGAGTTCATTCTAACTGACCAGTTTTACCTATTCGGCACGACATATATATATTACAGAAAATTCTGCTCTTTTCTGTTTCCATCTGTACTTTCACTGGCGAAATGTTTCACCTCACAATTGGCTACTTGAGTGGAACTCAGATGATCAGTGATCAAACTCGGTGATCTGGGCTGTCTCCCACCGAAGTTTAAGGGACTCAAAAAAAAGAGGAAAAACACTTTCACCTTCATACAATCACTGTCTTTCCAGAAGTTCAATGACATCCCAGATCAGATGACTCAAACTGCAACATGTCCACCCCGTCCCTCAGAGGTCAGGCATTGTACTTCACAATTCCAGGACTGAAGTCTTGACTTAACCGGTTCCCCTGAGTCGGGTACCACAGATCTATTTCGCAAATATCCTAAATTTGCTTACAACAGGTAAGTAAGCTGTGGATATAAATCCAAATGCACTCTTGTTAACTTTTTGGGGGGATTTATTCCCAGGTCTATTGTGTACCCATATGATCTCGCGCTACCGTCCATAGGATAGATATGGGGTGCACACTAAACCAGCGCTTCGGCGGCAAAATCTAATCAAATCTGAATCCCTACACAAATGCTACCTTCTTGACAACCCAATAGCACGTCAAATCATAAAAAATCACCTTCTTTCACTCACTTCTATATAACATGCTCACACAAGCCTGTTGGATGTCCAAGCCCCTAGCACTCGAAACTTTTCCTTTTCCTCACCTCCCATTCCTGGGACGAGCCCTACGCCTCCATCCCTAGACTCCAGATTTATATGCCTTCCTGGTCATCTTATTTTTCTCTAGCCTCTCTAAATAATCCAAACCACCTCAACCACCCCTCCTCGGACCTCTGAATAATACTTCATGTTACTACATCTTCCTAGCCTCCAGACTCCGAATTCCCTGCATATTATTCACGTCGCACATTACTCTCAAAACATGATATCTCCGCTGCCTCCAGCCTCGTCTTCGCTGCAAAGCTTATAACCCATGCTGCACATCCATACAACAGTGCTTGTATCACTGTACTCTAGTATATTCCCCTTTTTGTCTTCCTGTATTGTCTCCACAGATGCCTCTGTGCACCACCATCTTTATCCTTGGTCAGTTCTACGATTCATTTCAACTCTCGTAGAACCATCCACCAAGTCGATTCCCAGATATCTGAACACATTTACTTCCGCCAGACTCTCTCCTGATATCCGACCTTTCACTGAATAGATTTTTCCGATTCTCTAATCACCTTGCTCTAAGTTCATTCTTAATTTCCTTCTTTTATATACCGTAACAAATTCGTCCACCAATCTTTGCAACTTCTCCTCAATCTTCCAAAAGCACCGTGTCATCGACAAAAAGCAACTGTGACAACTCCCACTTTGTATTAGATACATTATATTTTAACCCCACACCTCTCCCTAATACTCAAACGTTCACTTCCTTTACAACCCCATCTATAAATATGTTAAACAGCTATAGTGACATCATGTATACATTTATAAGACCTACTTTTACTGGAAAATCTCAATCTCAGTCTCTCTCTCTCTCTCCCCCCCTCTCTCTCTCTCTCTCTCCCCCTCTCTCTCTCTCTCTCTCTCCCTCCCTCTCCCTCTCTCTCTCTCCCTCCCTCTCTCTCTCTCCCTCCCTCTCCCTTCCTCCCTCCCTCTCCCTTCCTCCCTCCCTCCATTGTCCATCCCTCTCCATTCCTCCCTCCCTCCCTCCCTCTCCCTTCCTCCCTCACTCTCTCTCCCTCCCTCTCTCTCTCTCTCTCTCCCTCCCTCCCTCTCTCTCCCTCCCTCTCTCTCTCTCTCTCTCTCTCTCTCTCTCTCATGCTCTAACCCGAGCCTCGGTATCCAAATAAAAACTCTTTACTGCTTTAAGTAATCTACCATTTATTCCACAGACCTGCAACATCTGCCACACTTCTCCCCCACCCACCATATATGTCTTTTCTAAATCCATAAATACAATAAAAAAATTCCTGACTTTTTCCTAAGTAATCTTCACTTACATCCTTTCCTGAAGAGTCATTGTTCCACTGTAGTCCTGCTCAATGTCTTACCCATAATTCTTTCAATAATAACTACCGTTCACTTTACCAGTTATACTCAACAGATTTATCCCGGTTAATTCTTACACTCTTTTCTCCACTCCAAAACTATGTATCCACCTGGTTTTAACATTTCTGTCTTAATCCACTATCTCATCTGTTTTACTCCCTTTCATTCCACCCACAGCCTCAAGCACATTTCCCTTAAAGGTTATACCTCCCTGCCTATTGCAAGAAGCCCTTGTCTCCCTCTCTTCATGAACATTCGACATCTCAAAATATTCCTTCCGTCTTCCCAGTACCTTCACCTCCCCGTCTAATGATCCTCTTCGTTTGCTTGTAACTGTTAAATCCATTTGCTTTCTTGGCTTTCTCAATTTACAGATTCACTCCAAAACTTCCTCTTATTCTCAGAAAAAATTTGTTAATAATTCACCCACTCTCTCATTAGCTCTCGTTTTGCGCTTCATCAGTACTCATTTAACATCTTTTTCACTCCTTATACCCCGCCCTCTATACATCACTTCTACATTGTAAAAAATTCCCATAAGCTAACTTTTTCTCCTCCACCACCAGTGACGATACAGAATCAGTAATGTTCAAGGAAATGACATCACAGCCATTAACTTGAGAGCCATTTGGAAAATAATGAGTTGAATGTGTATGTAGAGGCTATTGTTGATGGTAATACCTAATCAACATGGTTCTAATAGATGTTTAAGAAAAGCAACGAGGGCAATGCAGCTAGTCCAATACACTCTTATTCAGATTCGTTAATGAACATAGTGACACTTGCTGACCAGCGAGATTATTTTTATGGCTGGTATTGCAGACGAGTATGATAAAGTCTGGGTGCGGATATAACCTTTACGTTAAACACAGTATACTGCTTATAGCATTATATACATAATGCAGCTAATATACACAATAAACCTCTATTATAGACAACGTTGATCTCTAGGTAGAACTTCATTAAGTCATGACCTGATAAAGTTCTAGCCAGAGCGACATGTTACTGTATAATAGATTGATCTCCAAATGTCTCTCAGAAGTTTTTCCTGGTAAATTTGACCTCGCATTGAAATTAATCAATGATTACTGTTGCTAGGCTTATGTGTGATCCGAGGATCACAACATCAGATAAATACATCACCCACGAAGTGTACTCTTGTGTATAATAATACAATTAAATCCCTCTGGCAGTAATTCCTAGTCTCCAAGTGCCAATTTATGTCATTAAGTGACGCTAACGTCTAGGATGGGATGCTAATATTACTAATTGCTATCAATATTCAGATATTACGTTATTACCTCTAATGTCAGACTTTAAGGTCGAGGTGTAATTATCATTTGAAGGTGTACACTACATCATGGTTGACACACACACACACACACACACACACACACACACAGTCAACAGATGGGTCTATGAAAGATGAGGTGATTCATAAAATTGATAAGGGAGGAAAAGGCTAGTTGTGTGCCGAATAGGTAAAACTTGCAATTTTGGCTTAAATCGTAACGTTCTCCTTGCCGAATAAGGCAAGCGAAAATTTGTGTATGCAATAATTTCGCAAAAATCATTTTCAGCCTAACGAAAAAAATATTTCATTGTGTTTATTAAAGTATTGTAAACTTATGTAAAATAGATTTAGCTGGATTAGGCTAAATTAAATTCCTATTATAATAAGGTTAGGAAAGTTTTCGAAGGTTCTTTTGGTATAAAATTAATTTTTACATTAACATAAATTAAAACAAAATATATCTTTAAACGTAAAAGAGAAAATTTTAGAAAGGATTTAATTTTAAATGAGATCTTGCTAATTGGCCAGTTTTACCTATTTGGTAGGACAATATATATATGTATATATATATATGTTGGTTTAGAAAGACACGTAAGCAAACACTATAACATATTTATTAGAAAACGTTTCGGTCCTGGGACCTTGATCACTTCTAACATACAGAGGTAGAAAGACATTATATATATAGGCGGAGAGTGAGATGTGACGCACGTGACCTGAGGAATGTCATAAGAACATAAGAATGGAGGAACACTGTAGAAGGCCTACTGGCCCACGCGAGGCAGGTCCTTATCAAAACAACCTCTGTCTATGATGAGGACCAGTAGACGATGAAATCATGTGACTCCTGTGTTGTTGGGTTGGTGCTGCTTAAGTATCATGTATGCCAATGTTTTTGAAATTTTGTAGTTCCCAGTGTTGCGTTCTATAGTGTCGGTGACGGTGATTAGTGATTGTTGATCCTGCAACCTGGTAAGTCCACTACATTGTTGATCCTGCAACCTGGTAAGTCCACTACATTGTTGATCCTGCAACCTGGCAAGTCCACTACATTGTTGATCCTGCAACCTGGTAAGTCCACTACATTGTTGATCCTGCAACCTGGCAAGTCCACTACATTGTTGATCCTGCAACCTGGTAAGTCCACTACATTGTTGATCCTGCAACCTGGTAAGTCCACTACATTGTTGATCCTGCAACCTGGTAAGTCCACTACATTGTTGATCCTGCAACCTGGTAAGTCCACTACATTGTTGATCCTGCAACCTGGTAAGTCCACATTGTTGATCCTGCAACCTGGTAAGTCCACTACATTGTTGATCCTGCAACCTGGTAAGTCCACTACATTGTTGATCCTGCAACCTGGTAAGTCCACTACATTGTTGATCCTGCAACCTGGTAAGTCCACTACATTGTTGATCCTGCCTGGTAAGTCCACTAATTGTTGATCCTCCTGGTAACTACATTGTTGATCCTGCAACCTGGTAAGTCCACTACATTGTTGATCCTGCAACCTGGTAAGTCCACTACATTGTTGATCCTGCAACCTGGTAAGTCCACTACATTGTTGATCCTGCAACCTGGTAAGTCCACTACATTGTTGATCCTGCAACCTGGTAAGTCCACTACATTGTTGATCCTGCAACCTGGAAAGTCCACTACATTGTTGATCCTGCAACCTGGTAAGTCCACTACATTGTTGATCCTGCAACCTGGTAAGTCCACTACATTGTTGATCCTGCAACCTGGTAAGTCCACTAATTGTTGATCCCAACCTGGTAAGTCCACTACATTGTTGATCCTGCAACCTGGTAAGTCCACTACATTGTTGATCCTGCAACCTGGTAAGTCCACTACATTGTTGATCCTGCAACCTGGTAAGTCCACTACATTGTTGATCCTGCAACCTGGTAAGTCCACTACATTGTTGATCCTGCAACCTGGCAAGTCCACTACATTGTTGTGTTGATCCTGCAACCTGGTAAGTCCACTACATTGTTGATCCTGCAACCTGGTAAGTCCACTACATTGTTGATCCTGCAACCTGGTAAGTCCACTACATTGTTGATCCTGCAACCTGGTAAGTCCACTACATTGTTGATCCTGCAACCTGGTAAGTCCACTACATTGTTGATCCTGCAACCTGGTAAGTCCACTACATTGTTGATCCTGCAACCTGGTAAGTCCACTACATTGTTGATCCTGCAACCTGGTAAGTCCACTACATTGTTGATCCTGCAACCTGGTAAGTCCACTACATTGTTGATCCTGCAACCTGCAAGTCCACTACTTTGTTGATCCTGCAACCTGGTAAATCCTCCACACTGTTGATCCTGCAACCTCGCAAGTCCACTACATTGTTGATCCTGCAACCTGGTAAGTCCACTACATTGTTGATCATGCAACCTGGTAAGTCCACTACATTGTTGATCCTGCAACCTTGCAAGTCAACTACATTGTTGATCCTAAGTCCACTACAATCCTGCCTGGCAAGTCCACTAATTGTTGATCCTGCACCTGGCAAGTCCACTACATTGTTGATCCTGCAACCTGGTAAGTCCACTACATTGTTGATGCTGCAACCTACTAAGTCCACTACATTGTTGATCCTGCAACCTGGTCCACTAAGTCTGCACCTGGTAAGTCCACTACATTGTTGATCCTGCAAGTCCACTACTGATCCTGCAAGTCCACTACATTGTTGATCCTGCAACCTGGCAAGTCCTGCACCTGGCAAGTCCACATTGTTGATCCTGCAACCTGGTCCACTAAGTCCTGCACCTGGTAAATCCTACATTGTTGATCCTGCAACCTGGTCCACTAAGTCCACTACATTGTTGATCCTGGACCCTGGCAAGTCCACTACATTGTTGATCCTGCAACCTGGCAAGTCCACTACATTGTTGATCCTGCAACCTGGTAAGTCCACTACATTGTTGATCCTGCAACTTGGCATATCCACTACATTGTTGATCCTGCAACCTGGCAAGTCCACTACATTGTTGATCCTGCAACCTGGTAAGTCCACTACATTGTTGATCCTGCAACCTGGTAAGTCCACTACATTGTTGATCCTGCAACCTGGTAAGTCCACTACATTGTTGATCCTGCAACCTGGTAAGTCCACTACATTGTTGATCCTGCAACCTGGTAAGTCCACTACATTGTTGATCCTGCAACCTGGTAAGTCCACTACATTGTTGATCCTGCAACCTGGTAAGTCCACTACATTGTTGATCCTGCAACCTGGTAAGTCCACTACATTGTTGATCCTGCAACCTGGTAAGTCCACTACATTGTTGATCCTGCAACCTGGCAAGTCCACTACATTGTTGATCCTGCAACCTGGCAAGTCCACTACATTGTTGATCCTGCAACCTGGTAAGTCCACTACATTGTTGATCCTGCAACCTGGTAAGTCCACTACATTGTTGATCCTGCAACCTGGTAAGTCCACTACATTGTTGATCCTGCAACCTGGTAAGTCCACTACATTGTTGATCCTGCAACCTGGTAAGTCCACTACATTGTTGATCCTGCAACCTGGCAAGTCCACTACATTGTTGATCCTGCAACCTGGTAAACTACATTGTTGATCCTGCAAGTCCACTACATTGTTGATCCTGCAACCTGGCAAGTCCACTACATTGTTGATCCTGCAACCTGGTCCACTAAGTGCAACCTGGTAAGTCCACTACATTGTTGATCCTGCAACCTGGCAAGTCCACTACATTGTTGATTCTGCAACCTGGCAAGTCCACTACATTGTTGATCCTGCAACCTGGCAAGTCCACTACATTGTTGATCCTGCAACCTGGCAAGTCCACTACATTGTTGATCCTGCAACCTGGCAAGTCCACTACATTGTTGATCCTGCAACCTGGCAAGTCCACTACATTGTTGATCCTGCAACCTGGCAAGTCCACTACATTGTTGATCCTGCAACCTGGCAAGTCATTGTTGAGTAAGCACTACATTGTTGATCCTGCAACCTGGCAAGTCCACTACATTGTTGATCCTGCAACCTGGTAAGTCCACTACATTGTTGATCCTGCAACCTGGCAAGTCCACTACATTGTTGATCCTGCAACCTGGCAAGTCCACTACATTGTTGATCCTGCAACCTGGTAAGTCCACTACATTGTTGATCCTGCAACCTGGCAAGTCCACTACATTGTTGATCCTGCAACCTGGCAAGTCCACTACATTGCTGATCCTGAACCTGCAACCTGGATCCTGCAACCGAGCAAGTCCACTACATTGTTGATCCTGCAACCTGGCAAGTGCAACCACTACATTGTTGATCCTGCAACCTGGCAAGTCCACTACATTGTTGATCCTTCAACCTGGCAAGTCCACTACATTGTTTATCCTACAACCTGGCAAGTCCCCTACATTGTTGATCCTGCAACCTGGTCCACTACAAGTCAAGTCCACTACATTGTTGATCCTGCAACCTGGCAACATTGTTGATCTGCATCCTGCACCTGGTAAGTCCACTACATTGTTGATCTTGCAACCTGGCAAGTACACTACATTGTTGACCCTGCAACCTGGTAAGTCCACTACATTGTTGATCCTGCAACCTGCAAGTCCACTACATAAGTCCACTACATTGTTGATCCTGCAACCTGGTAAGTCCACTACATTGTTGATCCTGCAACCTGGTAAGTACAGATCCTGCAACCTGGTAAGTCCACTACATTGTTGATCCTGCAACCTGATCCTGCAACCTGGCAAGTCCACTACATTGTTGATCCTGCAACCTGGCAAGTCCACTACATTGTTGATCCTGCAACCTGGCAAGTCCACTACATTGTTGATCCTGCAACCTGGCAAGTCCACTACATTGTTGATCCTGCAACCTGGTAAGTCCACTACATTGTTGATCCTGCAACCTGGCAAGTCCACTACATTGTTGATCCTGCAACCTGGCAAGTCCACTACATTGTTGATCCTGCAACCTGGCAAGTCCACTACATTGTTGATCCTGCAACCTGGCAAGTCCACTACATTGTTGATCCTGCAACCTGGTAAGTCCACTACATTGTTGATCCTGCAACCTGGCAAGTCCACTACATTGTTGATCCTGCAACCTGGCAAGTCCACTACATTGTTGATCCTGCAACCTGGCAAGTCCACTACATTGTTGATCCTGCAACCTGGCAAGTCCACTACATTGTTGATCCTGCAACCTGGCAAGTCCACTACATTGTTGATCCTGCAACCTGGCAAGTCCACTACATTGTTGATCCTGCAACCTGGCAAGTCCACTACATTGTTGATCCTGCAACCTGGCAAGTCCACTACATTGTTGATCCTGCAACCTGGCAAGTCCACTACATTGTTGATCCTGCAACCTGGTAAGTCCACTACATTGTTGATCCTGCAACCTGGCAAGTCCACTACATTGTTGATCCTGCAACCTGGCAAACCTGGCAAGTGCAACCACTACATTGTTGATCCTGCAACCTGGTAAGTCCACTACATTGTTGATCCTGCAACCTGGCAAGTCCACTACATTGTTGATCCTGCAACCTGGCAAGTCCACTACATTGTTGATCCTGCAACCTGGCAAGTCCACTACATTGTTGATCCTGCAACCTGGCAAGTCCACTACATTGTTGATCCTGCAACCTGGTAAGTCCACTACATTGTTGATCCTGCAACCTGGCAAGTCCACTACATTGTTGATCCTGCAACCTGGCAAGTCCACTACATTGTTGATCCTGCAACCTGGCAAGTCCACTACATTGTTGATCCTGCAACCTGGCAAGTCCACTACATTGTTGATCCTGCAACCTGGCAAGTCCACTACATTGTTGATCCTGCAACCTGGCAAGTCCACTACATTGTTGATCCTGCAACCTGGCAAGTCCACTACATTGTTGATCCTGCAACCTGGCAAGTCCACTACATTGTTGATCCTGCAACCTGGCAAGTCCACTACATTGTTGATCCTGCAACCTGGCAAGTCCACTACATTGTTGATCCTGCAACCTGGCAAGTCCACTACATTGTTGATCCTGCAACCTGGCAAGTCCACTACATTGTTGATCCTGCAACCTGGCAAGTCCACTACATTGTTGATCCTGCAACCTGGTAAATCCTCCACACTGTTGATCCTGCAACCTGGTAAGTCCACTACATTGTTGATCCTGCAACCTGGCAAGTCCACTACATTGTTGATCCTGCAACCTGGCAAGTCCACTACATTGTTGATCCTGCAACCTGGCAAGTCTACTACATTGTTGATCCTGCAACCTGGCAAGTCCACTACATTGATGATCCTGCAACCTGGCAAGTCTACTACATTGTTGATCCTGCAACCCGGCAAGTCCTCGACATTGTTGATCATGCAACCTGGCAAGTTTACCACACTGTTGATCCTGCAACCTGGCAAGTCCACTACATTGTTGATCCTGCAACCTGGCAAGTCCAACCACATTGTTGATCCTGCAACATGGCAAGTAAACCACATTGTTGATCCTGCAACCTGGCAAGTCAGGCATATTGTTGATCCTGCAACCTGGCAAGTCAGGCACATTGTTGATCCTGCAACCTGGCAAGTCAGGCACATTGTTGATCCTGCAACCTGGCAAGTCAACCACATTGTTGATCCTGCAACCTGGCAAGTCAACCACATTGTTGATCCTGCAACCTGGCAAGTCAACCACATTGTTGATCCTGCAACCTGGCAAGTCAACCACATTGTTGATCCTGCAACCTGGCACATTGTTGATCCTGCAACCTGGCAAGTCAACCACATTGTTGATCCTGCAACCTGGCAAGTCAACCACATTGCTGATCCTGCAACCTGGCAAGTCAACCACATTGTTGATCCTGCAACCTGGCAAGTCAACCACATTGTTGATCCTGCAACCTGGCAAGTCAACCACATTGTTGATCCTGCAACCTGGCAAGTCAACCACATTGCTGATCCTGCAACCTGGCAAGTCAACCACATTGTTGATCCTGTAACCTGGCACGTCAACCACATTGCTGATCCTGCAACCTGGCAAGTCAACAACATTGTTGATCCTGTAACCTGGCAAGTCAACCACATTGCTGATCCTGCAAAACTGTTATATCCAATACAGCGGTTTTATGCGGTTATTTATTGTACTGCTATACTTTTAAATTATATATCATGTGAACACTTTTTCAACACATTTCACATTGTTGATCCTGCAACCTGGCGAAAAGATACCATGAAATCCAGAAATTATCATTCAAGCTTACTTTCCTAAATTATTATAATCAAAAAGAAGCGCTAAACCTACATTACTTTCCTGAAGTGTTGGAGTCACTTTACAGTTGCTATGACTATCACTCACATTCAACTTAACACACATACAAAAGTCTCTTAATCTCTTCGGCTAGAAAATAAAACTGACCAAATGCACCATCATCAGAGAATGTAACTTAACCCAAAATAACCTTGACTCTGCCCCCATCTCGCTCATCCTGCTCTCATCTCCCTAAATCATCTGTCATCTCTCTTACCCTCTTAGCTGTTCAATAACCCTGTCATCTCCTTTGCCCTGCTCTCATCTCTCTGACCCAGGTTTCTCAGTCTTCACTATTTTGTCTCTCTCTCTCTCGCTCGCTCTCTCGCTCGCTCGCTCTCTCTCTCTCTCTCTCTCTCTCTCTCTCTCTCTCTATGTTTGCAAGGGTCCCTCTCTCTCTCTTAGATTACTGTGATAGGCATCACAAATTAGCCACAGACAAAAAATGCAACCTTGCATCCCAAAATATTATTGATACTATTATTATTAATTAGGAGAAAAGTTTGCGACCACTGTCAGTCTCAGGGTTGGTTATCCCTGAGTTACCAGACCCTGCCACGTGGAGGCCTTTGGGGTCCCCTCCCCCACTCTCTACCATTTTGGGGCTTCCCTCAGGTCCATGTGTCCAGGAGTTCACCTGTGTCCCCTCAGGTATTCTCCCTTTCCCACTTTTCCAAGGTACGCCCCTCTTTCCCATGCCTTCTCTTTGCTTACCTTTTGGATCATGTTTCCAGGTCTCCATTCGTGGGCCCCCGGATTTTAACCCTTCCACACTCCCAACTACTATTTTTTTGGTGCTTTCCCCTAGTTCCGTGTCTCCAGAAGACCATCTGTGTCCCCTCAGATGAACTCCCTTCCTCACTTCCCCAGGTTCAGCATTTTGTCTTCCCTAGGTCAGTGGTTCCCCACTTCCCCAAGGTTAGCGATTTTTGGCCCCTTCCCAATGACCTTGCTGGATGGAAACTCGGTCTTGTCTAGCTGGTCTACTGATGAGACTGTCCAGGTGAGTGGAATTACAGGAGGGGACACACAGTAAACTGCGTCCAGTAATCACACTCACCAAGACAGTCGCCAACAGTAGACCAGACGAAGCTGCCACCCAACTCGGCCACCAAGCAGAGGTTACTAACTGAAAATTTCAGACTTCTATTTATGTTTCATGTGTTCAGATAAATTTTTTCTTTCTTTCATTTATTAATCTCTACATTCACACATACACACAGACACTCACATGAGTTATGACTCGACCCCTGAATCCACAACTGAGTAGAATTGGCTGAGTACACACATGCGATAATCACAAATATTTTAAACTTATTCCTCTCGAGCATCTATGTAAACACAGATTCCCACACTCACGTATAGTGTCGCAATGCAAACGTTATGCCACTCACACATGTTCACATTCACATATCTGAATTTTCTCACAGTTCTGTTAAAGTGAAATTATGCTACACAAACAATAAATCGGAAATAAAGAAATTCTCGAGTATAAATTCAAACAGAATATTCAATAAACCAAGATATTCTTAATGAGAGGTGTGAAGATGTGAAGTGACAGTCGATGGAAACTAGTGTTAGATAAAGCAAAATAGACGCTGGTAAGTTTTCTTATGGAAGGTAGAGTTGACAGAAATAAATATTTACCATTTAAACAAGTCTTAGAGTTTACTCTTTATGTCTTCACTTCTCTGATCTCCTGAGAGAAAATATTCATGACCACACACACACACACACACACACACACACACACACACACACACACACACACACACACACACACACACACACACACACACACAACGATTCATCTATAATTAACAAAATTTGAGAAGAATTTCTACTATGTTTGACAAGTATTCGACCATCCTACCCGCATCATAATGACGGGTGTAACGTCAGAAGATGTACGACGTTACGTCGTATATCTTCTGATGTTTTATTGTATTTACAGGTCCTCGATAACAAGAGAAATCAAGAAAGCGCTTATTTCCATACTTTTTCACAGTGGTTGTTTTGCACACACACACACACACACACACACACACACACACACACACACACACACACAGTGGGCACCTGTGACGAGGGGGTCCCACAGGGGTCGGTCCTAGGACCAGTGCTATTTTTGGTATATGTGAATGTCATGATGGAAGGGATAGACTCAGAAGTGTTCCTTTTCGCAGTTGATGTGAAGTTAATGAGGAGAATTAAATCAGATGAGGATCAGGTAGCTCTCCAAAGAGACCTGGACAGGCTGGACACCTGGTCCAGCAACTGGCTTCTCGAATTTAACCCCGCCAAATGCAAAGTCATGAAGATCGGGAAAGGGCAAAGAAGACCGCAGACGGAGTATAGGCTAGGTGGCCAAACACTGCAAACCTCGCTCAAGGAGAAAGATCTTGGGGTGAGTATAACACCGAGTATGTCTCCGGAAGCACACATCAACCAGATAACTGCTGCAGCATATGGGCGCCTGACAAATCTGAGAACAGCGTTCCGATACCATAGTAAGAAATCGTTCAAGACACTGTACACCGTGTACGTCAGGCCCATACTGGAGTATGCAGCACCAGTTTGGAACCCACACCTGGTCAAGCACGTCAAGAAATTAGAGAAAGTGCAAAGGTTTGTGACAAGGTTAGTTCCCGAGTTAAGAGTAATGTCCTATGAAGAAAGGTTAAGGGAAATCGGCCTGACGACACTGGAGGACAGGAGGATTAAGGGAGACATGATAACTACATACAAAATACTGCGTGGAATAGAAAAGGTGGACAGAGACAGGATGTTCCAACGAGGGGACACAGAAACAAGGGGTCACACTTGGATGTTGAAGACTCAGAAGAGTCGAAGGGATGTTAGGAAGTATTTCTTCAGAGTAGTCAGAAAGTGGAATAGCCTAATAAGTAAGTGAGGTAGAGGAGGCAGGAACCATACAAAGCTTTAAGACGAGGTATGATAAAGCTCATGGAGCAGGGAGAGGACCTAGTAGCGTTCAGTGAAGAGGCGGGGCCAGGAGCTGAGTATCGACCCCTTCAACTACAATTAGACGAGTACACTGCACCACCCACATCCCCACAGCACACTAGCACAACACCTTCTAAACACCTTACAATCAACACATCCAACATACATTTCCCTACAACCTTACACCCATCTCTCCACTACAACCAGTATACCCCTCCCTTCCCCTCACTGACAGTTTACTAGGGATACAAGGTGTCAGTAAGAGGTCTACAAGGGTGTCACCTTTCCTTGAGAGGGTGAGCAGATCACCTTACTTTCACACAGTGAGCGACGCACTCGACCCTCTCGCTTGACGCACTCACTCGATCCTCTCGCTTGACGCACTCACTCGACCCTCTCCCTTGACGCACTCACTCGACCCTCTCCCTTGACGCACTCACTCGATCCTCTCGCTTGACGCACTCACTCGACGCTCTCGCTTGACGCACTCGATGCACTCGACGCTCTCGCTTGACGCACTCTCTCGACACTCACGCTTGACGCACTCACTCGACGCTCTCGCTTAACGCACTCACTCGACGCTCTCGCTTAACGCACTCACTCGACGCAAGCTGTGAAGAATCCTCATGATTAGCAGCTATAAAGATGTGTGAAAATGTCCACCTCAATACCTCAAAACATCTCCCAGTCCAACCGTTCCACTAACATCATTTCACTGTTATGAATATAGTCAAGTAAGTAAAAATCTGACTATTATATCTACCGTGACTAGTAAGCGGCTTCCTGTTCGCTCGGCACAACCTTTAATCGTCTTTACCTTATATTTCATTTATTTCTATTGTGCTATGTCATAATTCCATTGTGCTATGTCATAATTCCATTGTGCTATGTCATAATTCCATTGTGCTATGTCATAATTCCATTGTGCTATGTCATAATTCCATTGTGCTATGTCATAATTCCATTGTGCTATGTCATAATTTCGCCTGTCAATGTCTACATTCCATTGGTTCCATTTTTGTGGATAAAGGGCAGACTAACCTAACCTTGTGAATCTGGAGCAAAGACAAGAAGACCGCCAGTCTTCTTGTCTTTGCTCCAGATTCTCCTCCACCACGATGCTGTGAACACGAACTCCAAGGCCGAGGGACTGATTACCTCATCTTTTGTATATAGTTCTACTGTCTTCCTATTATGTCCTAGAATCTGTATTGATTCTAGGACAATAAAGATATCCAGATGCTGCACATGTGTCTTAACTTTCATATTGTCGGTATTTTATACCTTTCTTGCATAACCTAACCTTAACTAACCGAGAAGTTAGTTGCAAATCGCATGCGAGAAACCCATGTATAATACAGTATTTTCCATAAGTCTGCAACCATAGGCTTTATTGAATAGGCCATCAAGGGCTGTAACGAAACACGGCGCCCCTTGCAATGTTTAACGAGGGACACAACACTGCATCAATGTTCCACGAGGGACACAACACTGCATCAATTGATGTGAATTTTTAAGGAGGTGGAAGGGTAAGCCGTTGATAGGTCTCCTGTGATGTGAGGGACACCACCAGTGCCAGGTCATCACCAAGACAGACCCGCGTCACGAGGAATATGTCTTCTTTCCTGTCGAACTTTAAGCTAAACACTCGTCCTGTGAGTGAACATGCAATGTGCCACCACAGTTAACGACTCGTCCTGTGGGACACAACACAATTGATGTGAACTCGTCCTGTGAGTGAACATTTTAAGGAGGTGGAAGGGTAAGTTACTCGTCCACAGTGTCAGGTCATCACCAAGACAGAGTGCTAGTAACACTCGTCCTGTGAGTGAACATGCCACCACAGTGACAGTAGTAGTCAGTGTCACTCGTCCTGTGAGTGAACATGCCACCACAGTGACAGTAGTAGTCAGTGTTACTCGTCCTGTGAGTGAACATGCCACCACAGTGACAGTAGTAGTCAGTGTCACTCGTCCTGTGAGTGAACATGCCACCACAGTGACACGTCACTGTTGATATCAACCTCATCTTCTTGTCTTTCATCTTTCTGGTATTATCATCTATTCAAATTATTCTCAAATTGCAGCAAATCATACATTTTTGGTGGGTAAAAATGATTCCAACCATAGTCATAACGTGCTTATAATTGATAACTGTTAGTGGTATTTTTGTATGTCTGATACACACGGTTTTAAATTTTCATGTGTCTTGGGTTTGTCTGGTTTTTCAACCCCGTCATTAGTTAACTCGTGTTCTTTAGACCATGAACTAACTTTATAGGTTAACCCCCTTATACGTTAGAGTATAAACTAGCTATGATTACATGCTAGTCACAAGTATTCTAGACTGCAGAGCTTGGACTGTGACTTTTAGTGCGACACGATCTCTGTTATCCACTTCCCAGTCGTCTCAGTGAAAATCGAGAGCATAATCCCAGGAGAAACCAGAGGAGCGGAGCGTGACCAGTGACGTGAAATACTAGCAGAGGTGGTCAGATCATGTCCTCGAGCAGGGAGAGGAGGGAAATGAGGTAGTGGGGATGCACTGGGCGAGGGAGAGAATCAGAGGATTTCTCTCCCTGTTCTCTCTCCGTTTCCTCCCTGTTCCCTCCTCGCCAGAACACCATACTCCAGTGGTTGCCAACAAGCACGTTCAAGACGCCTCTTAGCTTAGGCAAGAATGTAAGTGATTTAGATCTTTCAGCTATTTCCATCCTATAGGTGGTAGCGGAGAGTTTGTGCACCTAATTTCCATTCTGTTTACTGTACACCCAATTTCCATCTGTGGAGGGAAATTGGGTGTCCATCTTGTGGACTGTAGAATAAAAGTTTATGGACCCTCGAAAAAACTAAACACAGACATACGTGATAGTGAACCAGGGAAAACCCAACCTACATCACAGCACAGGTATCACGTGACCTCACTGTCTACCTGGTATCTCAGATAAGTCTCTCTTACGTTTTTTTTTTAAGTCACTATGTCACTCATACATCACTTTCTGCCTGAATATACTGTTATTTTCAAGCTTTGGGTTAGAAGTGTTCAAGGATTTCTAATATATCCTAGTCTTTACTCACTTTTTTAAAACCAATTTGTTGGTATCAATTACTAAGGTTTATAACACTCTAAAAATATGCTCTAGGAACCAGGTTCTAAAGCTGCTAAATATATGGAAATTTCTTGGAGATGTAAAATTAACAAACTGATATAAATTCGCTATAGATTTTTCATACGGTTATGGAGTCTTTTCATCATATGACTATGACGTTGACAAGGGTTTAACGTCAGTGGGAACCTGCTCCACTTGGGAGTCTGCAGCGCCAGTGTTGAATCAACTTGTGTTTTAGATATAAACATGTAAATAGTTCATTACCTTGTTCAATCTAACTTTGTGGTCCAGTCCCTGGACCCATTATGTACCTCTGTAATCCTTTGACTACCACCCACAGGTTGGGTGTGGGTTGTATAATAAAGATTTTTTTTTTTCAACAAACCGGCCGTATCCCACCAAGGCAGGGTGGCCCAAAAAGAAAAACGAAAGATTCTCCTTTTAAATTTAGTAATTTATACAGGAGAAGGGGTTACTAGCCCCTTGCTCCTGGCATTTTAGTCGCCTCTTACAACACGCATAGCTTACGGAGGAAGAATTCTGTTCCACTTCCCCATGGAGATAAGATGAGATAAACAAGAACAAGAACTAGTAAGAAAATAGAAGAAAACCCTGAGGGGTGTGTATATATATATATGCTTGTGCATGTATGTGTAGTGTGACCTAAGTGTAAGTAGAAGTAGCAAGACGTACCTGAAACCTTTCATGTTTATGAGACAGAAAAATAGACACCAGCAATACTACCATCATGTAAAACAATCACAGGCTTCCATTTTACACTCACTTGGCAGGACGGTAGTACCTCCCTGGGTGGTTGCTGTCTACCAACCTACTACCTACTATAATAAAGATGTTAACTAATTTTAGACAAGAAATTGCATTACACTTTCAGTGATTACTGGTCATTCTTAACGATGAAAGATTATTTGTTACTCTAGGTTAAGGTACCATAAACGAAGCAATATCTGTGTTTGGTTATGCAACAACAACAACAACATACATTTGTGGTTTACACCTCGTAGTGTCAGACTGCCCTCATAGCCAAGGCATCCCTACACTCACGATGTTTACATTGGATGTTGCAGGACCACATCTGAATGTCTTGACCTAGACTGAGGTACCGAGACCTGACTGAGGTAAATCATCGATGTCAAGAGAGATACTTGTGAGGTAACTACTTACTAAGTAATTCGAATACTATTTACATTGAGGCTCTCTTGCTAGCCATGACGTTACACATCAAAAATAAAATCATACATATGTATTTCTTTTTAATACAACCGGCCGTCTCCCACCGAAGCAGGGCGGCCCAAAAACAAAGAAAGCACATTCACCATCATTCATTAACAGTCTTGCCAGAAGTGTGGTGAAACGAGAACTGGATTTGCACAACAAAATGGCCCCGCAACTAAACATAAGAACTACAAAACTACCATCAGTAATATGAAAGCATTACGAGAAAAGAATTGCGAGTAATGGCACCTAAGAGCCATTCTAAGCTGGTTGCAAACATCAGAGCCACAGATGTCAAACAACAAAAACGTTCTTCCCTAATTCAACATCAAATACCATCACACCATTTGCGTTTGCAAACGTACAAGGTCTTCAGCAGAATAACAGCAAAATACGGTTCATCAGTGGTCTCCACACTGAGTATTTGCAGGTTTTACGGAGACCCACGTACAAGACTGACAGCGATATGTAGATCCCTGGATATAACCTATCCAGATGCAACCGAAAAAAACGTCAGCCCTGGGTACAACCTATTTAGATGCAAGAGGAAAAACAGTCAGCAATGGGGAACTGTACACAGCAAGCGTGCACCTGCTGTTTCCATGCTTGTTCTCATCAGTATTAACTGACGAAGCCTACCGTGTAGGCGAAACGTTTCAGCTTTGAAGATACCCAGCTGTTGCACATGACACTTAACTCGTTTAAGTGTTGGTATATACTATTTTCATAATGATATAACAGTATTGATTATTATTAATGTTGGAGCGCTAAACCTGTAGGGAATATACAGTGCCTGTGGAGAGGGATAGAAGGCATTCAGTCTCATTTCAGTTAACTAGAGCACAGCTCCAATTCCCTAGATCAAAAGCCCCTCACCAGCATCAAGGAACCTCCCTTGAGGAGACAAGTGTTGAGAGTTTGAAGCCGATTAGAATAGACATTCTCGAGTTACTGAACGGAAACCAGCGTCTCAATGTGTTGAGTACAACTGCCAAATTAGCATTCATACATCCCAGTAACAAAGTGCAAGTAATACCTGGGGTATACCTGGAGAATGTTTCGGGGGTCAACGCCCCCGCGGCCCGGTCTGTGAGCACCTAATTTGTAAACCAGAATTAGCAAACTGGTACTTGCACAGTCCACTAGCAATTACAGCCTCCTCTCCAGTGAGTTAAGCCAGCGCTGAAAGTTTGAAGCCTATTTGAAGAGGCATTCTCAAGTTATCGCAAAGAACGGTGGAAAAAAAATATCCTCTATAATTATCCTTTTTCGGGAAACGCCTAGAAATATTTTAAACAAAAGTGAACAACATAAACAACAAAAATAAACAAAATCAATAATAATAACTACACCGTCGTGTTTGTTTAGTAAACTCATGATCCTAATGAAATAATTCCCTTCATATATAAACAAACGTTAATATATTACACCAGAATGTAATATCTAGCAAATACAACTTTTGGTTAATTATTTCCAAATGAAGCGAGTGGAAATATAATTACACAGTGTTCTCATGAATATAATTTCATCAGGTGTCGAGTTGGTGGAGTACGAGGCTATAACGCGAGTACAGCCGAGCCTAGAGTTCTCTCATTGAGTACGAGGCTATAACGCGAGTACAGCTGAGCCTAGAGCTCTCTCATTGGAGTACGAGGCTATAACGCGAGTACAGCTGAGCCTAGAGCTCTCTCATTGGAGTACGAGGCTATAATGCGAGTACAGCTGAGCCTAGAGCTCTCTCATTGGAGTACGAGGCTATAATGCGAGTACAGCTGAGCCTAGAGTTCTCTCGCACTATTTTTGGATATAAACCTTCGATAAACACACCTGTGCTTTTAGCACTGTTGTGTCCACACTGTAATATACATGTGACTACATCAACAAGGCTTTTTTATATTTATATTGTAAATATAACTGGTGAGATTACAGGCTCGCTGGCTTCACCTATCTCTAGATCAATCAATCAATCACTCTCATTCACTCTCTCTCGTTCAAAAGCACACACACAAGCACTCTCTCTCTCCCTATCAACTACTTAGCCTCACACACTAAGCATGCCACAACTCGGGGACTGTAACGTAAAGTCATCTGTCTGTCCCTCGACTTCAATATCTGGACTCATCTGCTGTTTTCCACACCTCTGACAGTTCCCCAGTTGCCCTTTTTTCAGGACCCACAGAGAAATATTATCTCGTCCCAGTGTTCACTCCGTTTCTTTATTTCTTTTTTTCTGTGGTCTGTTTCTGTTGTCTTCCTTCTAATGTGACTGACAACTTTAGCTGAGACGGCTTTCAGTGTTGTGTCATTCTCAGATTATCACTTCTGTTTTTTACCCGTGCATATTTTTTTTTTTTTTTGGCTCTTCTGCTCGCTTCTCTACTTTTTCTGATTTGTGTTCCCTATATTTTTTGCATGCTCTTGCATTTTTTGCTTTTGCCTTTTTGCAACTCCGGGTGAAGCACGTGTGCGCTCTGTTCCTGCCAGTGTTTCTTCCGGTACTGGCATGAATTTCTCCTCCTGTGTCTCCCAGCCTTTGCGAGCTGTATACTCCATTTCATTTGGCGTCTTTACTTCTTCTGCATTCAGGTATTCTTTTATACCTGTGTAGTCTCCTCTTTTGAAGTCTGGTTTCCTTCCCATCCTATGTTGCTCTTCATGTTTATTTCCACAAGGTATTCGAAGCTCAGTACTGTGTGCTCGCTAGCACCGAGAGGCCTCTTATACTCTCTTTCACTTGTGTCAGATTCGCTTAGAGTGAATACTAGGGTTAATCTTGCTTGTTTATGTAATCTTTTCTGGTTGTGTCCCGGATATGTTAACACAAAGTTGTCGTTCACCAACACCACTTCAGCTCCCCCACGTGATTCTGGAGGCTCAAATTCTCTGTCCATGTGATTAAAATCTCTCACAGCCAGTAGCGTTGCATTGTTGGTAAGAGGTTTTAGCTACCCCCATTACGGTTTCCTTCACTTTGCTGATGTCTAGCTGTTCCTGTCTCCTACTGTTTAGTAGAGGGTTTTATATCACTTATCACCATCTTGGGTCCTTCAGCCTTGAGTGTGCCTTCTATGTATTCATTTGACAAATCTGTTTATTCCTCTTATTTGAAAAGGCAGTTGATTTCTGATTAATACTATTACTCCTTTTTCATCTGTTTCCTCTGTCCTTCATAATTTGACATCCAGTTGGGTTAAATTGCATTTATGTCTGAGTTTTGTCTCAATGTTGTGATATCTGGCAATTCCTCTGTTCTTTGCTCGTTCTATACATCACGTTTTTTTGTAATTTCATATGCATTCGTGTACGATACTTTCTTTGTTTCAGTTTCAGTTGTCTTTATTTCCTGTCCTTGCTCATGGGTCAGGGAGGGTGAGGGAGCGTGTAGAGGAAGGTGGGGGTGTGTGAGGGAGTGGTGGGGACAGTCTTTACACTGGAAGGTGTCAGGATTGTGGAATTAGATGAGAGAGGAGGGGAAACAAGTTTTTATTCAAGTTTGTGTACTGTACATAACATACAACAATTACAATTATCTGGTGAGCACACAGATATGATCACAGGTAAATTATGTATATTTTACCTGGAACAAGTCAAAAAGTATACGACTTATTTCCATAAAGTGGGGAATGGTGGTCGGGATGTGGGTTGCCCTTACACTGGAACTGGCCGAGACTGTGGTATAATGAAGGGATTTAAAGCCTTGAGGGAGTGACCATCAATTATCAAGGAGATAAGACGTGTGCAACACGTCTTATCTCCACATTTCACATACACGGTGTTCCTCATTAGTTGAATAGAGGTGACAAATTGGTAGACAGCAGATACAATAGAGAGGTAAAAATGTGATCAGTCCATCATCCTTGTAGTAGGAGTTTGAGGTAGTCAGTCCCTCAGCCTGGAGATGTGTTCGACTTGTTGGTCTTTAACAACATGAAGATGAAGCACTTTTAGTTAGAGAAAACACTTCCTGTGGGTTTATCTCGAGTGCTCGTACC